>NC_080378.1:52994222-53262610 GCF_014773155.1 Arachis stenosperma | reverse complement strand
TGATGAGCGGATAATTTATACGCTTTTTGGCATTGTTTTTAGTATGTTTTCAGTAGGATTTAGTTAGTTTTTAGTATATTTTTATTAGTTTTTAATTAAAATTCACTTTTCTGGACTTTACTATGAGTTTGTGTGTTTTTCTGTGATTTCAGGTATTTTCTGGCTGAAATTGAGGGACCTGAGCAAAAATCTGATTCAGAGACTGAAAAGGACTGCAGATGCTGTTGGATTCTGACCTCCCTACACTCGAAGTGAATTTTCTGGAGCTACAGAAGCTCAATTGGCGTTCTCTCAACGGCGTTGGAAAGTAGACATCCTGGGCTTTCCAGCAATATATGATTGTCCATACTTTGCCCAAGATTTGATGGCCCAAACCGGCGTTCAAAGTCACCTTCAGATTATCCAGCGTTAAACGCCGGAACTGGCACCAAAGTGGGAGTTAAACGCCCAAACTGGCACAAAAGCTTGCGTTTAACTCCAAGAGAAGTCTCTACACGAAAATTCTTCATTGCTCACCCCAAGCACACACCAAGTGGGCCCGGAAGTGGATTTTTATGTCTTTTACTCATCTTTGTAATTCTTAAGCTACTAGTTCCCTATAAGTAGGACCTTTCACTATTGTATTTTCATCTTCGGACATCTAGTTCTTAGATCAGATCTTGGTCTTCTGGTTCCCTCGCTGGGGCCGAAACCAATGATCACTCTTGTTCTTATGTATTTTCAACGGTGGAGTTTCTACACACCATAGATTAAGGTGTGGAGCTCTGCTGTACCTCGAGTATTAATGCAATTACTATTGTTCTTCTATTCAATTCCTCTTGTTCTTGTTCCAAGATATCACTTGTTCTTCAACTTGATGAATGTGATGATCCGTGACACTCATCATCATCTCACCTATGAACGTGTGACTGAAACCACCTCCGTTCTACCTTAGATTGGGTGAATATCTCTTGGATTCCTGATACACGATGCATGGTTGATCGCCTGACAACCGAGCGCTCGCCTGACAACCGAGCCAGCCATTCCGTGAGATCAGAGTCTTCGTGGTATAGGCTAGAACTGATGGCAGCATTCAAGGGAATCCGGAAGGTCTAACCTTGTCTGTGGTATTCTGAGTAGGATTCAATGATTGAATGACTGTGACGTGCTTCAAACTCCTGAGGGCGGGGCGTTAGTGACAGACACAAAAGAATCACTGGATTCTATTCCGACCTGATTGAGAACCGACAGATGGATAGCCGTGCCGTGACAGGGTGCGTTGAACATTTCCACTGAGAGGATGGGAGGTAGCCACTGACAACGGTGAAACCCTTGCATAAGCTTGCCATGGAAAGGAAGAAGAAGGATTGGATGAAGACAGTAGGAAAGCAGAGAGACGGAAGGGACAAAGCATCTCCATTCGCTTATCTGAAGCTCTCACCAATGATATACATAAGTATCTCTATCTTTATCTTTATGTTTTATTCATCATCTATACCCATTTGAGTCTGCCTGACTAAGATTTACAAGGTGACCATAGCTTGCTTCATACCAACAATCTCCGTGGGATCGACCCTTACTCGCGTAAGGTTTATTACTTGGACGACCCAGTGCACTTGCTGGTTAGTTGTGCGGAGTTGTGATAAAGAGTTGAGATTGCAATGAGCGTACCATGTTGATGGCGCCATTGATGATCACAATTTCGTGCACCAACAGCTGAGCAAGAAAATTACTGAACTCCCTCCTAGTACTCTTCCAAGCAATACAGAAGAAAATCCAAAAGGAGAGTGCAAGGCCATTAACATGGCCGAATTTGGAGAGGAGGAAGAGGCAGTGAACGCCACTGAGGAAGACCTCAATGGGCGTGCACTGACCTCCAATGAGTTCCCTAATGAGGAACCATGGGAATCTGAGGCTCACACTGAGACCATAGAGATTCCATTAGATTTACTTCTGCCATTTATGAGCTCTGATGAGTATTCTTCCTCTGAAGAGGATGAGTATGTCACTGAAGAGAAAGTTGCTAAATACCTTGGAGCAATCATGAAGCTAAATGACAAGTTCTTTGGTAATAAGACTTGGGAGAATGAACCTCCTTTGCTCACCAAAGAACTGGATGACTTGTCTAGGCAGAAATTACCTCAAAAGAGACAAGATCCTGGGAATTTTTCAATACCTTGTACCATAGGCACCATGACCTTCAAGAAGGCTCTGTGTGACTTAGGGACAAGTGTAAACCTCATGCTTCTCTCTGTAATGGAGAAGCTAGGGATCTTTGAGGTACAAGCTGCAAGAATCTCACTAGAGATGGCAGACAATTCAAGAAAACAAGCTTATGGACTTGTAGAGGATGTTTTGGTGAAGATTGAAGACCATTACATCCCTGCTGATTTCATAGTCCTAGAGACTGGGAAGTGCATGGATGAATCCATCATCCTTGGCAGACCCTTCCTAGCCACAGCAAAGGCTGTGATTGATGTTGATAGAGGTGAACTGATCATTCAAGTGAATAAAGAATCCTTTGTGTTTAAGGCTCAAGGATATCCCTCTGTCACCATGGAGAGGAAGCATGAAGAGCTTCTCTCAAAACAGAGTCAAACAGAGCCCCCACAGTCAAACTCTAAGTTTGGTGTTGGGAGGCCACAACCAAACTCTAAGTTTGGTGTTGAACCCCCATATTCAAACTCTAAGTTTGGTGTTGGGAGGTTCCAACATTGCTCTGAGTATCTGTGAGGCTCCATGAGAGTCCTCTGTCAAGCTACTGACATTAAAGAAGCGCTTGTTGGGAGGCAACCCAATGTTATATTTTATCTATTTTCCTTTGTTATTTTATGTTTTCTGTAGGTTGATGATCATGAGAAGTCACAAAATCAATTGAAAAAGCAAAAATAGAATGAAAAACAGAAAGAAAAAACAGCACACCCTGGAGGAGAACTTGCTGGCGTTTAGACGCTAGTGAAGCTAGCAAATGGGCGTTTAACGCCCAGTCTGGCACCATTCTGGGCGTTTAACGCCAGAAAAGGGCACCAGACTGGCGTTAAACGCCAGGAAAGGGCAAGAAGCTGGCGTTAAACGCCAGAAATGGGCACCAGCCCGGCATTTAACGCCAGAATTGGCAAAGGGTGCATTTTTTGCACGCCACTTGGTGCAGGGATGACTTTTCCTTGACACCTCAGGATCTGTAGGCCCCACAGGATCCCCACCTACCCCACCACCCTCTCTCTTCTTCACCCATTCCCCAATCACCTCAACCACTCTTCCCCAAAAACCCCTCACCTATCAAATCCCATCTTTCTCTTCACCACTCACATCCATCCTTCATAAAACCCCACCTACCTCACCATTCAAAATTCAAACCACTTTCCCTCCCAAACCCACCCATAATGGCCGAACCCTACCCCTCTCTTCACCCCTATATAAACCCATCTTCACTCCTTCATTTTCACACACCCTAAACACTATTTCTCCCCCCTTTTGGCCAAACCACAAAGCCACCTCCATCTCCTCTATTTCTTCTTCTTCTACTCTCTTCTTTCTTCTTTTGCTCGAGGACGAGCAAACCTTTTAAGTTTGGTGTGGTAAAAGCATTGCTTTTTATTTTTCCATAACCATTTATGGCATCCAAGGCCGGAGAAACCTCTCTAGAAAGAGGAAAGGGAAGGCAAAAGCTTCCACCTCTGAGTCATGGGAGATGGAGAGATTCATCTCAAGGGTGCATCAAGACCACTTCTATGAAGTTGTGGCCTTAAAGAAGGTGATCCCCGAGGTCCCTTTCAAACTCAAAAAGAGTGAATATCCGGAGATCCGACATGAGATCCGAAGAAGAGGTTGGGAAGTTCTTACCAACCCCATTCAACAAGTCGGAATCTTAATGGTTCAAAAGTTCTATGCCAATGCATGGATCACCAAGAACCATGATCAAAGTGTGAACCCAGACCCAAAGAATTGGCTTACAATGGTTCGGGGGAAGTACTTAGACTTTAGTCCGGAAAATGTAAGGTTGGCATTCAACTTGCCCATGATGCTAGGAGATGAACATCCTTACACTAGAAGGGTCAACTTTGATCAAAGGTTGGACCAAGCCCTCACTAACATTTGTGAAGAGGGCGCCCAATGGAAGAGAGATTCAAGAGGGAAGCCGGTTCAACTGAGAAGGCATGACCTCAAGCCCGTGGCTAGGGGATGGTTGGAGTTTATCCAACGCTCAATCATTCCCACTCGCAACCGGTCTGAAGTTACTCTAGACCGGGCCATCATGATTCATAGCATCATGATTGGAGAAGAAGTAGAAGTTCATGAGGTTATAGCCCAAGAACTTTATAAGGTGGCGGACAAGTCCTCTACCTTGGCAAGGTTAGCCTTTCCTCATCTCATTTGTCACCTCTGTTATTTAGTTGGAGTGGACATAGAGGGAGACACCCCCATTGATGAGGACAAGCCCATCACTAAGAAAAGGATGGAGCAAACAAGAGATCTCACTCATCATGAAATTCCTGAGATACCTCAAGGGATTCACTTTCCTCCACAAAACTATTGGGAGCAAATCAACACCTCCCTAGGAGAATTGAGTTCCAACATGGGACAACTAAGGGTGGAGCACCAAGAACATTCCATCCTCCTCCATGAAATTAGAGAAGATCAAAGAATCATGAGAGAGGAACAACAAAGACAAGGAAGAGACATTGAGGAGCTCAAGCACTCCATAAGATCTTCAAGAGGAAGAACAAGCCGCCATCACTAAGGTGGACCCGTTCTTTAATCTCCTTGTTCTTTATTTTCTTATTTTTCGAATTTTATGCTTATGTTTATCCATGTTTGTGTCTTGTGATCATTAGTGTCTTAGTGTCTATGCCTTAAAGTTATGAATATCCTATGAATCCATCACCTTTCTTAAATGAAAAATGTTTTTATTACAAAAGAACAAGAAGTACATGATTTCGAATTTATCCTTAAAACTAGCTTAATTATTTTGATGTGGTGACAATACTTTTTGTTTTCTAAATGTATGCTTGAATAGTGCATATGTCTTTTGAATTTGTTATTCATGAATGTTAAAATTGTTGGCTCTTGAAAGAATGATGAAAAAGGAGACATGTTACTGAGGATCTGAAAAACCATAAAAATGATTCTTGAAGCAAGAAAAAGCAGTGAATACAAAAAAAAGAGGAGAAAAACGAAAAAAAAGGAGAAAAAGAAAAAGAAAGAAAAAGAAAGAAATAAAGTTGTGATCCAAGGCAAAAATAGTGTGCTTAAGAACCCTGGACACCTCTAACTGGGGACTCTAGTAAAGCTGAGTCACAATCTGAAAAGGTTCATCCAATTATGTGTCTGTGGCATGTATGTATCCGGTGGTAATACTGGAAGACAGAGTGCTTTGGGCCACGGCCAAGACTCATAAAGTAGCTGTGTTCAAGAATCATCATACTTAACTAGGAGAATCAATAACACTATCTGGATTCTGAGTTCCTAAAGAAGCCAATCATTCTGAATTTCAAAGGATAAAGTGAGATGCCAAAACTGTTCGGAGGCAAAAAGCTACTAGTCCCGCTCATCTAATTGGAGCTAAGTTTCATTGATAATTTGGAGTCTATAGTATATTCTCTTCTTTTTATCTTATTTGATTTTCAGTTGCTTGGGGACATGAAACAATTTAAGTTTGGTGTTGTGATGAGCGGATAATTTATACGCTTTTTGGCATTGTTTTTAGTAGGATTTAGTTAGTTTTTAGTATATTTTTATTAGTTTTTAGTTAAAATTCACTTTTTAACTATGATTTTTATTATTTTTACTATTTTTACTATGATTTTGTGTGTTTTTCTGTGATTTCAGGTATTTTCTGGCTGAAATTGAGGGACCTGAGCAAAAATCTGATTCAGAGACTGAAAAGGACTGCAGATGCTGTTGGATTCTGACCTCCCTGCACTCGAAGTGGATTTTCTGGAGCTACAGAAGCCCAATTGGCGCGCTCTCAACGGCGTTGGAAAGTAGACATCCTGGGCTTTCCAGCAATGTATAATAGTCCATACTTTTTCTAAGATTTGATGGCCCAAACTGGCGTTCCAAATCAGCTCAAGAATGCCCGGCGTTAAACGCCGGAACTGGCACAAGAATGGGAGTTAAATGCCCAAACTGGCACAAAAGCTGGCGTTTAACTCCAACAAGAGTCTCTACACGAAAATGCTTCAATGCTCAGCCCAAGCACACACCAAGTGGGCCCGGAAGTGGATTTTTATGTCATTTACTCATATTTGTAAACCTTAAGCTACTAGTTCTCTATAAATAGGACCTTTTGCTATTGTTATTTTCATCTCTGGATCTTAGATCATCTTCAGGTCTTTGAATCCTTTGATCATGTTTTGGGAGGCTGGCCTCACAGCCATGCCTAGACCTTGTTCTTATGTATTTTCAACGGTGGAGTTTCTACACACCATAGATTAAGGTGTGGAGCTCTGCTGTACCTCAAGTATTAATGCAATTACTATTGTTCTTCTATTCAATTCAGCTTGTTCTTATTCCAAGATATCACTTGTTCTTCAACTTGATGAATATGATGATCCGTGACACTCATCATTATTCTCACCTATGAATGCGTGACCGTCAATCACCTCCGTTCTACCTTAGATTGGGTAGATATTTCTTAGGTTCTTTAACCGGAATCTTCGTGGTATAAGCTAGAATTGATGACTGCATTCAAGAGAATCCGGAAGGTCTAAACCTTTTCTGTGGTATTCTGAGTAGGATTCAATGATTGAATGACTGTGACGAGCTTCAAACTCGCGATTGTGGGGCGTTAGTGACAGACGCAAAAGAATCACTGGATTCTATTCCGACATGATCGAGAACCGACAGCTGGATAGCCGTGCCATGACAGGGTGCGTTGAACATTTCCACTGAGAGGACGGGACTGTAGCCATTGACAACGGTGATGCCCAACATACAGCTTGCCATGGAAAGGAGAAGAAGGATTGGATGAAGACAGTAGGAAAGCAGAGAGACGGAAGGGACAAAGCATCTCCATTCGCTTATCTGAAGTTCACACCAATGAATTGCATAAATATCTCTATCTTTATCTTTATGTTTTATTCATATATCATCCATAACCATTTGAGTCTGCCTGACTAAGATTTACAAGGTGACCATAGCTTGCTTCATACCAACAATCTCCATGGGATCGACCCTTACTCGCGTAAGGTTTATTACTTGGACGACCCAGTGCACTTGCTGGTTAGTTGTGCGAAGTTGTGTTTATGCCATGGTATTGAACACCAAGTTTTTGGATTCATTACCGGGGATTATTTGAGTTGTGAAAAGTATTGATCACAATTTCGTGCACCAGCAGTATTGGGACAGAGGCATGACAAACTTCTGCATGTCATCTACTATGCCAGCCGTGTTCTAAATGATGCACAGAAGAATTACACAACCACAGAAAAGGAATTGCTTGCAGTGGTTTATTCTATCGACAAGTTCAGATCCTATTAGTAGGATCAAAGGTGATTGTGTACACTGACCATGCTGCTCTTAAATATCTACTCACAAAGCAGGATTGAAAACTCAGGCTCATAAGGTGGGTATTGCTTCTGCAAGAGTTTGATATAGAAATAAGAGACAGAAAAGGGACAGAAAACCAAGTAGCAGATCAGCTGTCCTGGATAGAACCAGTAGAAGGGGCGTCCCTCACCATTACTGAGATCTCTGAAACCTTTCCTAATGAGCAACTCTTTACCATTCAGGAAGTACCATGGATTGCAGACATTGCAAACTATAAGGCTGCAAGGTTCATACCCAAAGAGTACAGCAGGCAGCAAACGAAAAAATTAATTTTTGATACAAAGTACTACTTGTGGGATGAACCATATCTCTTTAAGAGATGCGCAGACGGAATAATCCGTAGATGTGTGCCTAGAGAAGAAGTGCAGAGGATCCTTTGGCATTGCCATGGATAACAGTATGGAGGACATTTCGAAAGTGAGCGAATAGCCACAAAAGTCCTCCAATGCGGCTTCTACTGGCCTACTCTCTATGAAATAATGGGTCTGAGGTTAGTGATCTCGGAAGTTAAATTTGATCTGAAAGAAGATGAATATCCGGAGATCCAAGAGCAGATTCGAGATAGAGGATGGGAAATCCTAGCTAATCCTGAGACAAAGGTGGGAAGAAACATGGTTCAGGAATTCTACTCAAATCTGTGGCAAACAGATAAACAGAGAATGTCTGGAACCGCCTTCTATACCTTTCGAACTATGGTCAGAGGGAGGATTATCTACTTCCACCTTGACAGCATAAGAGAGATCTTCAAGCTGCCTCAACTATAAGATGACTCGGAATCCTTTAACAAGAGAATTATGAGTCAAGATAAGTGCTTGGACCAAGTTCTAGAGAACATATGCATCCCTGGAGCCAAGTGGGTAACCAACACAAAGAATGTCCCAATTCAACTCAAGAAAGGGGATCTCAAACCAGTTGCTAGAGGATGGCTGAATTTTATTGGGCGTTCCATACTACCACCAGCAATTGCTCTGAGATCACTGTTAAAAGAGCAGTAATGATCCATTGCATCATGATGGGAAACGAAGTGGAAGTTCATCATCTGATTGCTTGTGAGCTTTATACAATTGCAAACAAGAACTCCACTGAAGCCAAATTGGCCTACCCAAGCTTGATTTCTCTGCTATGTAAAGATGCTGGAGTAAAGATAGGAGTAGATGAGTATATCTCAGTTGATCTCCCAATCACAAAAAAGTCCATGGAAGGACAACAATTGCAAGACATTCCCATCAAAAGGAGGGCGCAGGAGTTCCTCCCAGAAATCCCACAGATTGACTACTGGAACCGCTTAGAAGCATCTATCACCAAGATGCAAGAAGCCATGGATCAAATGAAAGAAGAACAGCAAAATCAAAATAGCATGCTATGCAAGCTACTTAAGGAACTAGAGAAACAATGGCGTGAACTGCAGGAGCTGAAGCGCCAAAAGCTATCTCTTGAAGGGCCAAACACCCCACAGATTGAAGGAGCATCTTGATAAACCACTATTTTATGGTTTATCTTGTGCTTAATTGAGTGGATTTTATCAATATTTCATACACTTATTCATACTAAATGCATGGATTTACATTCTCCTTCCTGATTTTGTGCTATGATGGAAAACATGTTTCTTTGGTCTTAATTTTGCTATGTTTAATCCTCTCTTATTACCATTCGATGCCGTGATATGTGTGTTAAGTGATTTCAGGGATTACAGGGCAAGAATGGCTCAGAGGATGGAAAGGAAGCATGCAAAAGTGGAAGGAATACAAGAAACTGAAGAAACTGCTAAAGTTGTCAGCCAGACCTCTTTGCATTCAAATGGTCATAACTTGAGCTACAAAGATCCAAATGACGTGGTTCCAGTTGCATTGGAAAGATAACGTCTGGAGCTTCAAATTGATATATAATTTGCCATAGTGGCCGTACAGCTAGGCAATGCGAACGCGTGCTTCACGCGGATGCGTCGCAGTGACAAAAAAACCAGCGTAGCAGATTTCGTAACCAGCGAATTCTAGGCTGTTTTTAACCCAGTTCTCAGCCCAGAAAACACATATTAGAGGCTATAAAGTGGGGGAGTACATCCATACTTCATACAATATAACATTCATAATACACAATTTTAGGATTAGATGTAGTTTTTAGAGAGAGAGGTTCTCTCCTCTCTCTTAAGATTAGGATTAGGATTTTATCTTCTTCAATCACAAGTTCAATGTTCCTTTTATTTATTTTTCTAATTTAATTTATGAACTCCCATGTTATATTTGTTATCTTTATTAATTTAATTTGAGGTATTTCAGTCTTATTACTTCTTTTATTAATTATTCTCAATTGATGTTTTAAGTTAGATTTTTCCTTCTTGGTTCTAGTTGATTAATTGGTGAATCTTGAGTTGTCAAACTCATCGTGATTGATAATTGATATCTTTGCTGATTGATTTAGATTTCTATAACTCTAGTCTTTCCTCAGGAGTTGACTAGGACTTTAGGTGTTAAATTGATTTATCCACTTGACTTACCTTCATAGTTAGAGGTTGACTTAGTGGGAACAAAAATATAATTTTCATCACCATTGATAAGGATAACTAGGATAGGACTTCCAGTTTTGATACCTTGCCAAGAGTTTTTCTTTGCTATTGATTTAATTCCCTGCAATCTATTTTTCTCATTCAACCTTTCAAAAATCCAAAAATACTGTTTTCCATAACCAATAATAAATCATACTTTCCTGCAATTCCTTGAGAAGACGACCCGAGGTTTGAATACTTTGGTTTATAAATTTTATTGGGTTTTGTTACTTGTGGCAACCAAAACTTTTGCACGAAAGAATTTTCCGTTGGTTTAGAAGCTATACTTACAACGCGATTATATTTGTGAATTTCTTTACCGATAGGAAATCCGATCGTCAAAATGGCGCCATTGCCGGGGAATTACAAACGTGTGCCTTATTATTGGTTATTGTAAATATTTTTATCTTATACTATCTTAGTTTTAAATTTTAAAATTCAAATCTTTTTCAAAAAAATCATATATTTTTCAAAATCTTATCTTATCTTTTTTCAAAAATCATATCCTTTTCAAAATCTTATCTTATTTTTTTTCAAAAATCATATCTTTTTCAAAAATCTTATCTTATCCTTTTTTCAAAAAATCATATCTTTTTCAAAATATTTTCTTTTTTTTAGTTTTTGTTTTTATTTTCTCCTACTACTATGAACTCTCACCCCTTAGGCTATGAGTCTAGTTGCAATTATGTTGCAGGAAGAAGAGATTACAATGAGAACATGCATCAAGGATGGAACAATCAAAGATGGGAGGAGCCACAAAGATTTGATCAACCCTCATGGCAACAACCACCTCCAATGGACTATCAAAAACCATTCTGTGATGCATATTAAGGCAATGGCTATGGTGAGCACTCTTTTGATTATCAACAACCACCACCATATGCCTATGAACCCTCTCCTCAACATCATTTTGGACCACCATACTCACAAGCCCCTTACCACCAAACACCCTCATATGATCCTAACCCTTATCCACCATACCAACCACCTTATGAGCCATATGAACCATATCTAGAACCACCCCAATTTCAACCCAATTACTCCCAGGAATCACCCCTCCATATACACCATGCCCATATCCATCTACCCAAGAGCCATATGATCCTAATCATGCAATCCAAGCGGAACAAGAATCAAGGGATCATCTCAAGGAATTAGCGGATCGATTTCATGCAACTCTATATCAACTAAATCAAGCGATAAGTCAATTAGCTTCCCAACACTCGGACACTCAAAGTGCTCCCATGGCTACATGTGGAGAATCAATAAAAGAGCATAGCATAAAGGAGACACTAGAAACTGATGAGCGGATAATTTATACGTTTTATGGCATTATTTTTAGGTAGTTTTTAGTAGTATCTAGCTACTTTTAGGGATGTTTTTATTAGTTTTTATGCAAAATTCACATTTCTGGACTTTACTATGAGTTTGTATATTTTTCTGTGATTTTAGGTATTTTCTGGCTGAAATTGAGGGACCTGAGCAAAAATCTGATAGGAGGCTGACAAAGGACTGCTGATGCTGTTGGATTCTGACCTCCTTGCACTCGAAATAGATTTTCTTGAGCTACAAAACTCCAAATGGCGCGCTCTCAACTACGTTGGAAAGTAGACATCCAGGGCTTTCCATCAATATATAATAGCTCACACTTTATTCGAGTCAAAACGATGCAAACTGGCGTTCAACGCCAGTTCTATGCTGCATTCTGGAGTAAAACGCCAGAAATACGTCACAAACCAGAGTTAAACGCAAAAAAACACATTACAACTTGGCATTTAACTCCAAGAGAAGCCTCTGCACGTGTAAAGCTCAAGCTCAGCCCAAGCACACACCAAGTGGGCCCCGAAAGTGGATTTCTGCACTATTATTTATTTCTATAAACCCTAGTAACTAGTTTAGTATAAATAGAACTTTTTTACTATTGTACTAGACATCTTTGGACGTTTAGTTCTTAGACATTGGAGGCTGGCCTCTCGGCCATGCCTGGATCATCACTTATGTATTTTCAACGGTGGAGTTTCTACACACCATAGATTAAGGTGTGGAGCTCTGCTATACCTCGAGTATTAATGCAAAGTACTATTGTTCTTCTATTCAATTCATGCTTATTCTTATTCTAAGATATTCACTGCACTTCAACATGATGAATGTGATGATCCGTGACACTCATCATCATTTTCACCTATGAACGCGTGACTGACAACCACTTCCGTTCTACCTTAGAACGAGCGTGTATTTCTTTGCCTCCATTCCGAAAGATCGGAGTCTTCGTGGTATAAGCTAGAATCATTGGCGACCATTCCTAAGATCCGGAAAGTCTAAACCTTGTCTGTGGTATTCTGAGTAGGATCTGAGGTGGGATGACTGTGACGAGCTTCAAACTCACGAGTGTTGGGCGTAGTAACAGACACAAAAGGATCAATAGATCCTACTCCGACATGATCGAAAACCGACAGATGATTAGCCAAGCTGTGATAGAGCATTTGGACCATTTTCACTGAGAGGATGGGAAGTAGCCATTGACAATGGTGACGCCCTACATACAGCTTGCCATGAAAAGGAGTAAGAATGATTGAATGGAGGCAGTGGGAAAGCAGAGATCCAGAAGGAACAACATCTCCATACGCTTATCTGAAATTCCTACCAATGAATTACATAAGTATCTCTATCCTATTTTATGTTTTATTTTAATTATTAAAACTCTATAACCATTTGAACTCGCTTGATTGAGATTTACAAGATGACCATAGTTTGCTTCAAGCCGACAATCTCCGTAGGATCGATCCTTACTCACGTAAGGTATTACTTGGACGACCCAGTGCACTTGCTAGTTAGTTGTGTGGAGTTGTGACAAAGTGTGATTCACGTTTGAGAGCACCAAGTTGTTGGAGCCATTGTTGATGATCATAATTTCGCCCACCAGAAACTCCAATGGACAATGAGGAACATACCTTTGTATTGGAACAAGTGGAGGAAGCCGGAATTATTGAAGAAGAAGAAGTGGTCGAAGACTTAGGAGATGCTGAACCTCCATGGGAAGGTCAAGTCATAGAGCCTCCTTCCAAGGTGTTTGATGTTGATGTTGAGGAGGGTGTACAACCTCCAAGGCATGTCATGGTAGAAAACTTGGAAGAGGTCAATCAAGAGATAGAGATTCAAAGAGAAGAAGCACAACCTCTCATGCCCTTGGTAAACAATGAAGAAGAAATTGAAGTGGAAGAAAGCTACCAAGAGGAAGAGGTTGATATTGAAGAAGCTTGCAAAGAGGTGGAAGAATTCAAAGAAGAGCACAAGGGAGTGGAGCTTGCAAGTTCATTAGAAACACTTCTCCCAAGGCCATTACCGTCCAACACAACGTTCATGTGGGCAAAATTCCTATCCTTACCCTTTACTTTCTCACTTGAATATGGGCTACTGGAGACAGATGGTCAACTTAGAACTCTTTGTGGCATTAAGAGTAAGAGGAAGATGGTTAGTGGTTGGGGTTGTCAGGCAAGGTTCATTAAGGTTCCGCATTCCGCACTAGAGTACAAGTGTTGGTGCAGAGCTCAATTGAATGGGTCTAGGATATTATTTGGCCGCTTCGGTGAGAATTCATACTGCTTGCCACCCGGATGGAACAATATTGCTCAACAAGAAGACGGGTGCAAAAGCAAGATTTGGGACCCCGGAATTCAGTCTAGCAATCAATACTCTTGGGGCCTTGTCACTTGCTTTAACTTGCTTGAAGGCTTTCTGTGCCTAGTTTGGGATCCCGGAGGCTACTGGAATTCCAAACATTGGTGGAGATTTTTGGATGAGTTCAAGCACAAGCCGCCATGACAAGGAGCTCATCAAATGTCCAACTTAAGGACTTTAACCAAAAGTGCTAGGTGGGAGACAACCCACCATGGTATAACCGTTCCTTTTTCAGTTTTAATTCTAGTATGTTTTGTTTATTTTTGAGTTTTGATTGGACCTGGAATCATGCATAACATTCATATTAGCATTGCATTCTGCATACTGCATTATAAAAAAACATGGCATACGACGCGACAGCGTCGCCGATGCGTCCGCATCATATGTGCCTCAAGGAAGAAAAGAGACTTTACAGAGAGTTAGCGAAGGCGTGGCTGGAGGCGTGCCTTTGGCACAAATTGATTCACGCGACCGCGTCGCTGACGCATCCGCGTCATTTGGGAAAAATGCCTTCCACGCGTTTGCGTCACCCACGCGAACGCGTGGCCCTGTAAAATCGACGTAAACAGGTGTATGGCAGCAAGTTATGATGGAGTGGGGCTGGAATCGTACTAGAAGCACAAGCCCTACCACGCGAACGCGTCCCTCACACGTCCGCGTCATTTTTCAAAGTATGGCCATTCACGCGATCGCGTCAACCACGCGACCGCATCACCCCAAAAATTTGTCAATTTGAGTTTCAAACAGAGAGTTACGCGACCGCGAGGCTGCCCTCGCGCTAATGGCACAAATCACTCCACGCGAACGCGTAACCCATGCGTCTGCGTCACTTCATAAATCGCATCAACCATGCGAACGCGTGCTCCACGCGTCTGCATCACATGCGACGCGCAGCTTATCCAAATCACCGCCAACTATCTTATCTTTTCTTCCCCAAATCTAAATCTTTTCTTTCCCTTTTTTTCTTTTTCTTTCTTTTTCTTTTAATTGGTGTTGGAAATTTATTTGGGTCATTTTTTTGCTTGAGGATTATTAAGGAATTGTTTGACAATTATATATTACTTTTTATAGGGTTACTTGCATGTTCAATTTAATACTTTCAATAACTTATTTACCATGCATGCTAAGTGTTTGTGAAAAGCCCGTATGGCATCATGCACTACTTTTATATTATCCTACTACTTTAATGCCTGTTTTTCACAAAACCCCTTTTATATTTTATTAATTAAAATATAATTGTCAATCCAAATAGATTCTTAGTTTGAAAGAGATGATAATCTAACTTAGGCATTTAATGCTTGATCTATGCTACTCATGCCTTTGCCATCATGCCAATAAACATCTTACATTTAATAGCCATCACATGCACTTGCCATATTTCCAGTTGATGAACTTTTCACATGTAGTCATGACCATGTATTAACAACATCCTTCTTTACTGTGCATTGATTATCACTTGTACCATCCTCTTCCTTGCTCTAACCCTTAGCTTTAAAAGTTACTTTCTTTTTTCCTTTTCAGGATGGCCACCAAGAAGGGTAAAGAGAAAGTTACTCCCAAGCGAAGCCACCCATCCACCCGTACATCTTAGCATGCACCGAGGACGGTGCAATCTTTAAGTGTGGAGAGGTCGATACCGATCTCTGTGGGTTAGCTACTTCTTTTTTCAACACCAATGTTAATTTGTTAATTGTTGCATTTGCATGTTTGTTTGATTTTATGCATTTAGTTATTACTTGGTTGAAGTAATATTTTCTTTTTCAAGAATTTTTATAGTATTTCACTAATTTAAATTGAAAATTTTGTGTTAAACTTGTTTGGAAGTTTGTATTTGGAACATGGTTTTTTAGGCAAAGAACACACAACTTGTGAGATTTTGAGCTTATTTATATGGTTACATTATTTAACCATAAATTTTTATTCTTGTATGTTTTCTTCTCCATAATTGCAATCTTTGCTTTGCTCCATTCTATATATCCATTATTTAGTGTATTTACATGCTTGCATATGATTGAGGCCATTATTTGTATTTTTGCTCACTTATCCCAAATAAACCTACCTTTTATGTCACCCTTGTTAGCCACCTTGAGCTTTTTGACCCCCTCTTCTATTTCATAACCACATTACTAGCCTTAAGCAGAAAAACAAAATAAAAATTTCAAGTTGAATCCTTGGTTAGCTTAAGATAGATATTGTGTATAATTTAAGTGTGAAAAATTTTATGGAAACATGGGATGATAGAAAAAAAAGTAGGGAATTAAATTGAATGAGTTATTTGAAAATTTGGGAAGCATGCTCATGTGAAATCAAAATAATTAAATTACCATGTGCATTGATAATAAAAAAAATCTATTAAGTAATTAAATAAGGGGATACAAAAAAAAGAAAAAAAATATTACCCCAAAATTAAAATAAAAAGAATCAATGCACATGAGACAAAATTCCAAAAATAAGTTTGATATATGAGCATGTAATACAAAAGTGGGAAAATTTTGGGTAGTTAGGTAAAGCATTTTAAATTATATAAAGTATGTATATGTTAGGTGAGATCTTAGACTAATCAAGGATTCACTTTGTTAGCTCACTTAGCCTTATATATATATCCTTACCTTTACCTCAGCCCCATTACAACCCTGAAAAGACCTCATGATGTTTGCATTGGTATGCTAAATATTTGTTGATTGGTTAGATGAAGAACAAAGTTTAGAAAGCATGATTAGAGAAGAGTAAAAGTGAATTACCCTATACACTTAAGAGACTAGAGTGATATACACTACCAGTGAGGGTTCAATGCTTGATTCTATGTTCCCTGCTTTCATAAGCTATCTTCTTACAAGTTTACTTGTTTTCACTGTATGATTTGAATTAGTGGAATTTGATTCATATTTGTCTTGGAGAACTTATTTACTTTTAACCAAGTAGGTAGAAACATTTTGCATGTATTCACATAGATAGGTTGCATTGCGTACTCTCTATCATTCCTCTTCACTCCTTTATAACTTCTCTTGAGCTTAGCATGAGAACATGCTAATGTTTAAGTGTGGGGAGGTTGATAAACCACTATTTTATAGTTTATCTTGTGCTTAATTGAGTGGATTTTATCAATATTTCATACACTTATTCATACTAAATGCATGGGTTTACATTCTCCTTCCTGATTTTGTGCTATGATTGAAAACATGCTTCTTTGGTCTTAATTTTGCTATGTTTAATCCTCTCTTATTACCATTCGATACCGTGATATGTGTGTTAAGTGATTTTAGGGATTACAGGGCAAGAATGGCTCAGAGGATGGAAAGGAAGCATGCAAAAGTGGAAGGAATACAAGAAACTGAAGAAATTGCTAAAGCTGTCAGTCAGACCTCTTCGCATTCAAACGATCATAACTTGAGCTATAGATCTTCAAATGACGTGGTTCTAGTTGCGTTGGAAAGCTAACGTCCGGAGCTTCAATTTTATATATAATTTGTCATAGTGGCCATACAACTAAGCGACGCAAACGCGTGCTTTACGCGGACACGTCGCTGTGACGAAAAAACCAATGTGGCAGATTTCATAACCAGCGAATTCTGGGCTGTTTTTGACCTAGTTCTCGACCCAGAAAACACATATTAGAGGCTATAAAGTGGGGGAGTGCATCCATACTTCATACAATATAACATTCATAATACGTAATTTTAGGATTAGATGCAGTTTTTAGAGAGAGAGGTTCTCTCCTCTCTCTTAGGATTAGGATTAGGATTTTTATTAGGATTAGAATTTCATCTTCTTCAATCACAGGTTCAATGTTCCTTTTATTTATTTTCCTAATTTAATTTATGAACTCCCATGTTATATTTGATATCTTTATTAATTCAATTTGAGGTATTTCAGACTTATTACTTCTTTTATTAATTATTCTCAATTGATGTTTTAAGTTAGATTTTTTCTTCTTGGTTCTGGTTGATTAATTGGTGACTCTTGAGTTGTCAAACTCATCGTGATTGATAATTGATATCTTTGCTTATTGATTTAGATTCATATAAGTCTAGTCTTTCCTCAGGAGTTGACTAGGACTTTAGGTGTTAAATTGATTTATCCACGTGACTTACCTTCATAGTTAGAGGTTGACTTAGTGGGAGCAAAAATATAATTCTCATCACCATTGATAAGGATAACTAGGATAGGACTTCCAGTTTTGATACCTTGCCAAGAGTTTTTCTTTGCTATTGATTTAATTCCCTGCAATCTATTTTTCTCATTCAACCTTTCAAAAACCCAAAAATACTGTTTTCCATAACCAATAATAAATCATACTTCCCTGCAATTCCTTGAGAAGACGACCCGAGGTTTGAATACTTCGGTTTATAAATTTTATTGGGTTTTGTTACTTTTGACAACCAAAACTTTTGCACGAAAGGATTTTCTGTTGGTTTAGAAGCTATACTTACAACGCGATTATATTTGTGAATTTCTTTACCGATAGGAAATCCGATCGTCACATCCACCTCCCAAAATAAAGGTTGTTGAGTCCTAATCTTAACTTCGTGATAACTCTGCTATTAGAAATCTATTTTAACAGTCATATGAATAGTAGTAATTAGTGTCTTTATTTTTCGTTTTTAATTTTATCCCCAAGTAAGCTATAATTTATTTTTCTCATCATCATTAAACATGAATATAATAGCAGATTTTTAGAATAAGGAAGCAATTTTATTTTCGAGTTCTTAATAAGAAAAATTCAAATTATTTATATGTGGTGACAATACTTTTTATTCTCTGAATGAATGCTTGAACAGTGCATAAATTTTGATAGTGAAGTTTATGAATGTTAAAATTGTTGGCTCTTGAAAGAATGATAAAAAAAGAGAAATGTTGTTGATAATCCGAAATATCATAGAATTGATTCTTGAAGCAAGAGAAAGCAGCAAAGAACAAAGCTTGAAAAAAAAAGAAAAAAAACGAAAAAAATAAAAGAAAGAAAAAGAAGAAAGCAAGCAGAAAAAGCCAATAGCCCTTTAAACAAAAAAGCAAGGGTGAAGAGGACCCAAGACTTTGAGCATCAATGGATAGGAGGGCCTACAGGCATAAAATCCTGGCCTAAGCGGCTAAATCAAGTTGTCCCTAACCATGTGCTTGTGGCATGCAAGTCCAAGCGAAAAACTTGAGACTGAGTGGTTAAAGTCGTAATCCGACGCAAAAAGAGTGTGCTTAAGAACTCTAGACACCTCTAACTAGGGACTTTAGCAAAGCTGAGTCACAATCTGAAAAGGTTCACTCAGTTATGTGTGTGTGGCATTTATGTATCCAGTGGTAATACTGGAAAACATAATACTTAGGGCTATGGCCAAGACTCATAAAGTAGCTGTGTTCAGGAATCAACATGCTAAACTAGGAAAATCAATAACACTATTTGAATTCTGAGTTCCTATAGATGTCAGTCATTTAGAACTTCAAAGGATAAATGGAGATGCCAAAACTATTCAGAAGCAAAAAGCTACTAGTCCTGCTCATCTAATTAGAATTTGAGCTTCATGTAAACTCTGAGATGCTATTGCCACTTGATTTTCTTTTTTTATCCTATTTCATTCATCTAGCTGTTTGACGACAAGCAACAGTTTAAGTTTGGTGTTGTGATGAGTGGATATTTTATACGCTTTTTAGGGGTATTTTCATATAGTTTTTAGTAGGATTTAGCCACTTTTTAGTATATTTTTATTAGTTTTTGTGCAAAAATCATATTTCTGGACTTTACTATGAGTTTGTGTCTTTTTCTGTGATTTCAGGTATTTTTTGGCTGAAATTGAGGGACCTGAGCAAAAATCTAATTCAGAGGCTGAAAAAGGACTGCAGATGCTGTTGGATTCTGACCTCCCTGCACTCGAAGTTGATTTTCTAGAGCTATAGAACTCCAAATGGCACGCTCTTAATTGCGTTGAAAAGTAGACATCTAGAGCTTTCCAGCAATATATAATAGTCCATACTTTGCGCGAGTTTTGATAACGTAAAATGGCATCAAAACGCCAGCTCTCTGCCCTTTTCTGGCGTCAAAACGCCAGAACTGGCATAAAAATTAGAGTTAAACGCCCAAACTGGCACCAAAGCTGGCGTTTAATTCCAATAGCCTATGCATGTGAAAGATCCAATGCTCAGCCCCAGCACACACCAAGTGAGCCCCAGAAGTGGATTTCTGCACTACCTATCTTAGTTTACTCATTTTCTGTAAACCTAGGTTACTAGTTGAGTATAAAAATGACTTTTAGAGATTTATTTTGTACCTCAAGACATTTTCACGTTTTACATTGTATCTCTATGGCATGAGTCTCTAAACTCCATTGTTGGTGGTGAGGAGCTCTGTTGTGTCTCGATGGATTAATGCAATTACCACTGTTTTCCATTCAATCATGCTTGTTTCCATTCTAAGATATTCATTCGCACATAAACATGATGAATATGATGATCCGTGACACTCATCACCATTCTCAACTTATGAACGCGTGCCTGACAACCACCTCTGTTCTATCTTAGATTGAATGTGTATCTCTTGGGTTCCTGGTTCACGAATTTGAGTACTTCTCCTGACAATAGAGTGTTCAAATTCGTGCATCCAGAGTTTTCGTGGTATAATCTAGAATCAATTGGCAGCATTCCTAAGATCCGGAAAGTCTAAACCTTGTCTGTGTATTCCAAGTAGGATCCGGGAAAGGATGACTGTGACGAGCTTCAAACTCACGAATGTTGGGCGTCTGACAGACGCAAAAGGATCATTGGATCCTATTCCAACACAAGTGAGAACCGACAGATGATTAGCCATGTACATGGACCTTTTTCACTGAGAGGACGGATGGTAGCCATTGACAACGATGATCCTCCAACATACAACTTGCCATGGAAGGAGCCTTGCGTGCCTGAAGAAAATAGTTGGAAAGCAGAGATTCAGATGACAGAGCATCTCCAAAACTCCAACCTATTCTCCATTACTGAATCACAAGTACCTTTTATTTCATGCTCTTTTATTACATTGCGAGCAAAAACCCTTTTCATTATTAATCTCCTGACTAAGAGTTACAAGGTAACCATAGCTTGCTTCAAGCCGACAATCTCCGTGGGATCGACCCTTACTCACGTAAGGTATTACTTAGACGACCCAGTAGCACTTGCTGGTTAGTTGTGCAGAATTGCAAGTGTGATTGTAATTTCGTGCACCAAGTTTTTGGTGCTGTTGCCGGGGATTTTTCGAGTTTGGACAATTGACGGTTTATTTTGTTGCTTTGATTAGGAACAATTTATTTAGTTGTGTTTAGAGTCACTAGGAGTACATCTTATATTTTTCCTTTCAAAATTCTTTTAAAAATATTATTTTTCTTTATTAAATTTTAATTTTTCTCTGAGTCTTTTGTTTGAGTCCAGTTTTATGAATTAAGTTTGGTGTCAATTTCATGCTTTTTGTTTTCCTTCAGTTTTTCAAAAATACTTCTCTCTTGTTTGACCTTGCATTTATTGAATGTGTCTAATTTCTTGTGAATAGTTGCTCCTCTGAGTCTTTCTTTCCAAAATTTTTCTCAAAAATAATTTTTTTTATTAAATCTTGTGTCAAATTTTAAGTTTGGTGTTTTCTTGTTAATTTTCTTTCAGTTTTCAAAAATTTTACTTTGGTTCTCTAAAAATTTTAAGTTTGGTGTTCTTTCTTTTGTTCTTGTTGTTCTTGTGAGTCTTCAAGGTGTTCTTTAGTCTTTTTTTGGGTTTTGATCTTAAAATTTTTTAGTTTGGTGTTCCTTGGTGTTTTCCCTCCAAAATCATCGAAAACAAAGAGCACTAGATCTAAAAATATTAGGTCCTATGTCTTTTGTGTGTGTTTCTCTTTCATCATAAAATTCAAAAAAAAAATCCTTTCCTTTAATTGCTCATTATTTTTGAACCCTTTTTGGTTGACTTCGTGAAAATTTTCAAAATCATATCTTTTTCAAGTCATATCTTTTCAAAATATTTTTTTTAATTATATCTTTTTCAAAACTCCCTAACTACTTTCTCTCCTCTCACTTTTTTGAAAATCCTCTTCAAAAATTTTCAAATTTTTTTATTTATTTAATTATTGTAGTCTCCATTTTATTATTATTATTATTATTATTATTTTTATTATTATTATTATTATTATTATTATTATTATTATTCAAAAAAAGAAAAAAAAATAAATATAAATCAATAAATATAATAAAAATAAATAAAATAAATCCACATCATCTCCCTTTCTCCATCATGGAACTAAGTGGAAATGAACAGTCCAGAAGGACTATGGGGTCATATGCTAACCCCGCTACTACTTCATATGGGAGTAGTATTTGTATACCCTCCATCGGAGTCAGTAGTTTTGAATTGAATCCTCAACTCATTATCATGGTGCAGTAAAATTGCCAGTATTCCGGTCTTTCACAGGAAGAACCTACTGAGTTTCTGGCACAGTTCTTACAAATTTCTGACATAGTACATGATAAGAAAGTAGACTAAGATGTCTACAGATTATTACTGTTTCCATTTGCTGTAAAAGACCAAGCTAAGAGGTGGTTAAATAACCAACCTAAGGCCAGCATAAGGACATGAAAATAGTTGTCAAAAAAATTTTTGAATCAATATTTCCCTCATAAGAGGATCACACAGCTAAGGCTGGATATCCAAGGCTTTAAACAAGAGGATAATAAATCTCTTTACAATGCCAGGGAGAGGTACAGAGAGATGCTGAGGAAATGCCCCTCTAAAATGTTTTCAGAATGGGTGCAGTTAGACATCTTCTATTATAGGCTTACAGAAAAAGCTTAGATATCTCTAGACCACTCAGCTGGTGGATCTATACACATGAGAAAGACAATTGAAGAGGCTCAAGAGCTTATAGATACAGTTGCTATAAATCAGCATTTGTACTTGAGTAGTGAGTCCTCCATGAAGGAAGAGGCTAAAGCAGTATCTACTGACCTTAGTCCTCCAGAAAAAGTTGCTAAACTCAACCAGCAATTACTTACTTTGACAAAACAGTTAGCAGAATTTAAAGAAATGTTACAAGATACTCAGGATGCTAATAAGAATATGGAAGCACAACTTGACCAGACAAGACAATAGTTATCTAAACAAATAACAGAAGAATGTCAAGCTGTTCAATTAAGGAGTGGAAAAATATTAAATACATCAACTCAAAGCAGCAGAAAGCCAAGGAAAGAACAGCTGACAGAGGATGAACAGAACGCTACCCAAAATCCCTCTAAGGACAGTAAGAGCCCAGAGAGGAATGATTCTGGCGTTCAAACGCCAGAAAAGGGTGACAAATTGGCGTTAAATGCCTACTGGACGCCCAGTTCTGGCATTCAAACGCTAGAAAAGCATGAAAAGTTGGTATCAAACGCTAATTCCATGTTTAATTCTGGTGTTCAAACGCCAGAACAGGGTAGGAATTTGGCGTTAAACGCCAATCCAGCACCCAATCCTGGCGTTCAAACGCCAGTAAGGGATCAGACACCTGCAAGTGCTGATAATAACTCCCTCAAGAAGGCGTCTCAGCCTACTTCTGTGGGAAATAAACCTGCAGCAACCAAGGTTGAAGAATATAAAGCCAAAATACCTTATCCTCAGAAACTCCGCCAAGCGGAATAGGATAAGAAATTTGCCCGCTTTACAGACTATCTCAGGACTCTTGAAATAAAGATTCCGTTTGCAGAAGCACTTGAGCAAATACCTTCCTATGCTAAGTTCATGAAAGAGATCTTAAGCTATAAGAAGGATTGGAGAGAAACTGAAAAAGTTTTTCTCACTGAGGAATGCAGTGCATTCATTCTAAAGAGCTTACCAGAAAAGCTTAAGGACCCCGGAAGCTTTATGATACCATGCACATTAGAAGGAATTTGTACCAAGACAGCTCTATCTGATCTTGGGGCAAGTATCAACCTAATCCCTGCATCCACTATCAGAAAGCTTGGTTTGACAGAAGAGATCAAACCAATCTGGATCTGTCATCAACTTACTGATGGCTCCATTAAATACCCATCAGGCATAATTGAAGACATGATTGTCAAGGTTGGGCCATTTACCTTTCCCACTGACTTTGTAGTGCTGGAAATGGAGGAGCACAAGAGTGCAAATATCATTCTGGGAAGACCTTTCCTAGCAACTAGCCGAACTCTCATTGATGTTCAAAAAGGGGAAGTAACCCTGAGAGTCAATGAGGATGAGTTTAAGTTGAATGCTTCAAAGCTATGCAGCATCCAGACACACCAAAAGACTGCATGAAAGTTGATCTTATTGACTCTCTGGTAGAAGAAGTCAATATGACTGAAAGTCTCGAATCAGAGCTAGAGGACATATTTAAAGATGTTCAACCTAATCTGGAGGAGCCAAAGGAAATAGAAGAACCTCCGAAAACTCCTCAATCAGAGGAAAAGCCCCCAAACCATAGCTCAAACCACTACCACCATCCCTGAAATATGCATTTCTGGGAGAAGACAACACTTTTCCTGTGATCATAAGCTCTACCTTAAAGCCACAGGAAGAGGAAGCGCTAATTCAAGTGCTAAGGACACACAAGACAGCTCTTGGGTGGTCCATAAGTGATCTTAAGGGCATTAGCCCAGCCAGATGTATGCACAAGATTCTCTTGGAGGATAATGCTAAGCCAGTGGTTCAACCACAAAGACGTCTGAATCCAGCCATGAAGGAAGTGGTACAGAATGAGGTCATTAAATTACTAGAGGTTGGGATTATTTATCCAATTTCTGATAGCCCCTGGGTGAGCCCTGTCCAAGTCGTCCCCAAGAAAGGAGGCATGACAAAAGTTCATAATGAGAAAAATGAACTAGTTCCTACAGGAACAGTTATAGGGTAGTGCATGTGTATTGACTACAGAAGACTCAATACAACCACCAGAAAGGATCATTTTCCTTTACCATTCATAGACCAGATGCTAGAAAGAGTAGCAGGTCATGATTATTACCACTTTTTGGATGGCTATTCAGGCTACAACCAAATTGCAGTAGATCCTCAAGATCAAGAGAAAACAGCATTTACATGTCCATCTAGAGTATTTGCCTACAGAAGGATGCCATTTGGGCTGTGTAATGCACCTGCAATCTTTCAGAGATGCATGCTTTCTATTTTCTCTGATATGGTGAAAAAATTTCTGGAAGTCTTCATGGATGACTTCTCAGTATATGAAGACTCATTCAGCTCCTGCCTTGATCACCTGACACTTGTTCTGAAAAGGTGCCAAGAGACTAACCTGGTTTTAAACTGAAAAAAATGTCACTTTATCGTGACTGAAGGGATCGTCCTTGGGTACAAGCTTTCGAGCAAGGGAATAGAGGTGGATCAAGCTAAGGTGGAGGTAATTGAAAAATTACCACCACCTGCCAATGTTAAGGCAATCAGAAGCTTTCTGGGGCATGCAGGATTCTATAAGAGGTTTATAAAGGATTTTTCAAAAATTGCAAAACCTCTAAGTAATCTGCTAGCTGCTGACACGCCATTTATATTTGACACGGAGTGTTTGCAGGCGTTTGAGACCCTGAAAGCCAAGCTGGTTACAACACTAGTCTTTTCTGCACCAAACTGGACATTACCATTCGAACTAATGTGTGATGCCAGTGACCATGCCATTGGTGCAGTATTGGGACAGAGGCATGACAACTTCTGCATGTCATCTACTATGCCAGCCGTGTTCTAAATGATGCACAGAAAAATTACACAACCACAGAAAAGGAATTGCTTGTAGTGGTTTATGCTATTGACAAGTTCAGATCCTATTTAATAGGATCAAAGGTGATTGTGTACATTGACCATGCTGCTCTTAAATATCTACTCACAAATCAATATTCAAAACCCAGGCTCATAAGGTGGGTATTGCTTCTACAAGAGTTTGATATAGAAATAAGAGACAGAAAAGGGACAGAAAACTAAGTAGCAGATCACCTGTCCCGGATAGAACCAGTAGAAGGGGCGTCCCTCCCCATTACTGAGATCTCTGAAACCTTTTCTGATGAGCAACTCTTTACCATTCAAGAAGTACCATGGTTTGCAGACATTGCATAAGGCTGCAAGGTTCATACCCAAGGAGTACAGCAGGCAGCAGACAAAAAAATTAATTTCTGATGCAAAGTACTACTTGTAGGATGAACCATATCTCTTTAAGAGATGCGCAGATGGAATAATCCGTAGATGTGTGCCTAGAGAAGAAGCACAGAGGATCCTTTGGCATTGCCATGGATCACAGTATGGAAGACATTTCGGAAGAGAGCGAACAGCCACAAAAGTCCTCCAATGCAGCTTCTATTGGCCTACTCTCTATAAAGACTCCCAATAGTTTGTACGGAACTGTGACAGTTGCCAGAGAGCTAGTAATCTGCCTCATAGTTATGCCATGCCTCAACAAGGAATCTTAGAGATTAAATTATTTGATGTATGGGGTATTGACTTCATGGGACCGTTCCCACCTTCATACTCAAACACTTATATTCTGGTGGCAGTGGATTATGTATCTAAGTGGGTAGAGGCAATTGCAACACCCACTAATGATACTAAAACAGTGATAAAGTTCCTCCAGAAACACATTTTCAGTAGATTTGGTGTCCCTAGAGTATTAATCAGTGATGGAGGCACTCATTTCTGCAATAAATAGCTTTACTCTGCTATGGTCTGGTATGGAATTAGCCACAAGGTGGTAACTCCATATCATCCACAGAAAAATGGCAAAGCTAAGGTCTCTAATAGAGAACTAAAAAGAATCCTGGAACGGACTGTAATGGCCCGTAGAAAGGATTGGGCAAAGAGCTTGGATGATGCTCTGTGGGCATACAGAACAGCATTCAAGACTCCTATAGAAAATTCTCCATACCAACTTGTGTATGGCAAGGCCTATCATCTGCCCATGGAACTGGAACACAAGGCCTACTGGGCAACCAGATTCCTAAACCTTGATGCTAAATTAGCTGGAGAGAAAAGATTGCTCCAGTTGAATGAGCTAGAGGAATTCAGGCTCAATGCTTTCGAAAATGCAAAAATTTACAAGGAGAAAGCAAAAAGGTGGCATGATAAGAAATTGTCATCCAAAGTCTTTGAACCAGGACAAAAGGTCCTGCTATTCAACTTTAGACTTAGATTATTCCATGGGAAATTAAAATCCCGGTAGAGGGGACTATATGTGATTACAAGTGTGTCACCATATGGATATGTGGAGCTTCAGAATACTGACTCTGATAAAAGATTCATTGTTAATGGACAAAAAGTCAAACACTATCTTGAAAGGAATATTGAGCAAGAATGCTCAGCACTGAGACTAGAATAATGCTCAGTAAGGTCCAGCTAAAGACAATAAAAAAGCGCTTGCTGGGAGGCAACCCAGCCATTGGTTAAGTATATTTATATTTTAAATAATAATTTTAGGAGTTTGATATAAAATTTATCTTCAATTACAGGAGTTCACAGGGTTACAGAAAGATTCAGAGCAGAAAACAGAGAAAAGGAACTCACTGGCAGAAAAACGCTAGTAAGGAGCGTTTTGGGCGTTAAACGCCAGAATGGGTATCATTCTGGGTGTTTAACGCCAGTAAGAAGCACCTTCTGGGCGTTAAACGCCAGAATGGGTGCCATTCTGGGCGTTTAATGCCAGACTTGCAGCATCCTGGGCATTTAGAAAATGCCCAGTGACAAAGGAAATCTGGCGTTTAAACGCCAGCCAGGGTACCTGGCTGGGCGTTTAAACGCCCAAAGCAAGCAGCAATTGGGCGTTAAACGCCTAAAACATGCTACTCCTGGGCGTTTAACGCCAGGAACATGGAGAGGAGGAGGTTCTTGTTCCCAACTCAGATTTTTTTAAAAATTTTCATATTTTCATCCACATTTCTTGCATGAACATGTTACAAATCTTCATCTTTCAATTTTAATTTCAAAAATTTCTTAATCCTAAAAATCTTTTTCTATTTCTTTCAAAATCTTTGTCAAAACTCATATATCTTTTTAAATTCTTTTCAAATCTTTTCCAAAACTCATATATCTTTTTTTATTTTTTTTCAAATCTTTTTCAACCCATCACATTATCTTTTCAAAATTAGATTTATCCGTTTCAAATCTTTCTCTTATCTTTTCAATTTTAACAACACATCTTTTGCATATCATAACTATCTTTTTACAAATCATATCTTCTATCATTTCTTTTTCAAAATTTTTGAACCCAGCCCTCTCCCTTTTAAATTCACATTCGGCCATCCCCTCTCCTCCACCATTCGAAATTGTCTCTCTTTCTCTTCCTCTCCTTTCCTTTCTTTTGCTTGAGGATAAGCAAACCTCTAAGTTTGGTGTGCTTTTCTCGATCACTGAGCCAAGACTCACCAAGATCATGGCTCCTAAGGGAAAACAAACCACCTCAAGAGGCAAGAAAGAGAATATTCCAAAATCACTTTGGAATCAAGATAGGTTCTTAACAAAAGAACATGCAGACCATTATTATAAAATAATGGGTCTGAGGTCAGTGATCCCGGAAGTTAAATTTGATCTGAAAGAAGATGAATATCCGGAGATCCAAGAGCAGATTCGAAATAGAGGCTGGGAAATCCTAGCTAATCCTGAGACAAAGGTGTGAAGAAACATAGTTCAGGAATTCTACTCAAATCTGTGGCAAACAGATAAACAGAGAATGTCTGGAACCGCCTTCTATACCTTTCGAACTATGGTCAGAGGGAGGATTATCTACTTCCACCTTGACAGCATAAGAGAGATCTTCAAGCTGCCTCAACTACAAGATGACCCAGAATCCTTTAACAGTAGAATTGTGAGTCAAGATAAGCGCTTGGACCAAGTTCTAGAGGACATATGCATCCCTGGAGCCAAGTGGGTAACCAATACAAAGAATGTCCCAATTCAACTCAAGAGAGCGGATCTCAAACCAATTGCTAGAGGCTGGCTGGATTTTATTGGACGTTCCATACTACCCACCAGCAATCGCTCTAAGGTCACTGTTAAAAGAGCAGTGATGATCCATTGCATCATGATGGGAAACGAAGTGGAAGTTCATCATCTGATTTCTTGTGAGCTTTATACAATTGCAAACAAGAACTCCGCTGAAGCCAAATTGGCCTACCCAAGCTTGATTTCTTTGCTATGTAAAGATGCTTGAGTAAAGATGGGAGTAGATGAGTATATCTCAGTTGATCTCCCAATCACAAAAAAGTCAATGGAATGGCAACAAGTGCAAGACATTCCCATCAAAAGGAGGGCGCAGGAGTTCCTCCCAGAAATCCCACAGATTGACTACTGAAACTGCTTAGAAGCATCTATCACCAAGCTGCAAGAAGCCATGGATCAAATGAAAGAAGAACAGCAAAATCAAAATAGCATGCTCTGCAAGCTGCTTAAGGAACAGGAGAAGCAAGGGTGTGAACTGCAGGAGCTGAAGTGCCAGAAGCTATCTCTTGAAGGGCCAGACACCCCACAGATTGAAGGAGCATCCACCTCCTAAAATAAAGGTTGTTGAGTCCTAATCTTAGCTTTGTGATAAATCTGCTATTAGAAATCTATTTTAAGAGTCATATGAATAGTAGTAATTAGTGTCTTTATTTTTTGTTTTTAATTTTATCCCCAAGTAAGCTATAATTTATTTTTTTCATCATAATTAAACATGAATAAAATAGCAGATTTTTAGAATAAGGAAGCAATTTTATTTTCGAGTTCTTAATAAGAAAAATTCAAATTATTTATATGTGGTGACAATAATTTTTGTTCTCTGAATGAATGCTTGAACAGAGCATAAATTTTGATAGTGAAGTTTATGAATGTTAAAATTGTTGGCTCTTGAAAGAATGATGAAAAAAGAGAAATGTTGTTGATAATCTGAAAAATCATATAATCGATTCTTGAAGCAAGAGAAAGCAGTGAAGAACAAAGCTTGAAAAAAAATGAAAAAAATAAAAGAAAGAAAAAGAAGAAAGCAACCAGAAAAAGCCAATAGTCCTTTAAACTAAAAGGCAACGGTGAAGAGGATCCAAGGCTTTGAGCATCAATGGATAGGGGGGCCTACAGGCATAAAATCCTGGCCTAAGAGGCTGAATCAAGCTGTCCCTAACCATGTGCTTGTGGCATGCAGGTCCAAGTGAAAAACTTGAGACTGAGTGGTTAAAATCGTGATCCGATGCAAAAAGAGTGTGTTTAAGAACTCTGGAAACCTCTAACAGGGGACTTTAGCAAAGCTGAGTCACAATCTGAAAAGGTTCACTCAGTTATGTGTCTGTGGCATTTATGTATCCGGTGGTAATACTGGAAAACATAATGCTTAGGGCCACTGCCAAGACTCATAAATTAGCTGTGTTCAAGAATCAACATGCTAAACTAGGAAAATCAATAACAATATTTGAATTCTGAGTTCCTATAGATGCCAGTCATTCAGAACTTCAAAGGATAAATGGAGATGCCAAAACTATTCAGAAGCAAAAAGCTACTAGCCCCGCTCATCTAATTAGAATTTGAGCTTCATGTAAACTCTGAGATGCTATTGCCTCTTGATTTTCTTTTTTTATCCTATTTCATTCATCTAGTTGCTTGAGAACAAGCAACAGTTTAAGTTTGGTGTTGTGATGAGCGGATATTTTATACGCTTTTGGGGTATTTTCATATAGTTTTTAGTAGGATTTAGCCACTTTTTAGTATATTTTTATTAGTTTTTGTGCAAAAAATATATTTATGGACTTTACTATGAGTTTGTGTGTTTTTCTGTGATTTCAGGTATTTTTTGGCTGAAATTGAGGGACCTGAGCAAAAAACTAATTCAGAGGCTGAAAAAGGACTGCAGATGCTGTTGGATTCTGACTTCCCTGAACTTGAAGTGCATTTTCTAGAGCTACAGAACTCCAAATGGCACGCTCTTAATTGCGTTGGAAAGTAAACATCCAGGGCTTTCCAGCAATATATAATAGTTCATACTTTGCGCGCGTTTTGATGACGTAAAATGGCGTCAAAACGCCAGCTCTATGCCCTTTTCTGGCGTCAAAACGCCAGAACTGGCATAAAAGTTGGAGTTAAACGCCCAAACTGGCACCAAAGCTGGTGTTTAATTCCAAGAATAGCCTATGCACGTGAAAGCTCCAATGCTCAGCCCTAGCACACACCAAGTGGGCCCCAGAAGTGGATTTCTGCACTACCTATCTTAGTTTACTCATTTTCTGTAAACCTAGGTTACTAGTTGAGTATAAAAATGACTTTTAGAGATTTATTTTGTACCTCATGACATTTTCACGTTTTACATTGTATCTCTACGGCATGAGTCTCTAAACTCCATTGTTGGGGGTGAGGAGCTCTGTTGTGTCTCGATGGATTAATGCAATTACCACTGTTTTCCATTCAATCATGCTTGTTTCCATTCTAAGATATTCATTCGCACTTAAACATGATGAATATGGTGATCCGTGACACTCATCACCATTCTTAACTTATGAACGCGTGCCTGACAACCACCTCCGTTCTATCTTAGATTTAATGTGTATCTCTTGGGTTCCTAGTTCACGAATTTGAGTACCTCTCCTGACAACAGAGTGTTTGAATTCGTGCATCCAGAGTTTTCGTGGTATAATCTAGAATCAATTGGCAGCATTCCTGAGATCCAAAAAGTCTAAACCTTGTCTGTGGTATTCTGAGTAGGATCCGGGAAGGGATGATTGTGACGAGCTTCAAACTCACAAATGTTGGGCATGTGACAGACGCAAAAGGATCATTGGATCCTATTCCAACACAAGTGAGAACTGACAGATGATTAGCCATGTACATAGACCTTTTTCACTGAGAGGACGGATGGTAGCCATTGACAACAGTGATCCTCCAACATACATCTTTCCATGGAAGGAGCCTTGCGTGCGTGAAGAAGAAAACAGTAGGAAAGCAGAGATTCAGATGACAGAGCATCTCCAAAACTCCAACATATTCTCCATTACTGAATCACAAGTACCTTTTATTTTATGCTCTTTTATTACATTGCGAACAAAAACCCTTTTCATTATTAATCTCCTGACTAAGAGTTACAAGGTAACCATAGCTTGCTTCAAGCCGACAATCTCCGTGGGATCGACCCTTACTCACGTAAGGTATTACTTGGACGACCCAGTGCACTTGCTGGTTAGTTGTGAGGAATTGCAAGTGTGATTGCAATTTCGTGCACCAGGAGCTCTGTTGTAATTTGATGGATCAATTATAGTTTTCATTCTTCTTCCTCTTTCTTTTCTCTTGATTTACTAGAAAGCTTTCGATCTTAATTCAATTGGTTGGTTGTCTTAGAAAAGAAACTCTCCAGAATTGGATCTCCTCTGAGTCTTGGAAAAGGGATAAGGAGATCATGCTAGAAATTCTTTCTCATGTTGGACCAAATTGGGGTTTGGACAGATATAGTGACATATAATCCTCCCAACACTTTGATTTGGAAATACATGTGGTATAATCAGTGACCATACTTCATCTCTTCCCATGAGCAATTAAATCAAGGAATTGGACAACTGTTCAAGCTTAGAGAGATTGGGTTGCCAAGGAATTGGGATCCAATCACCTAAGATTGCCAAGGAGATCAATGAATGCATTGATTGAGGAAGAGATGGGAGTGAACTTGATCCGGAGAATGCAACATCTCCTAAGCCCAATGAATCTCCCATTTCTGATCTCACCCATTCTCTTTACTTTTCTGCCATTTATCTTTATGTTCATCTCCCCAAATTCCCATTTAAGATTCTACACTTTACTTTCTGCAATTTACTTTCCTGCCATTTAATTTTCTGCAACTCTCAACTCAATTTCTGCTTAGCTCAACTAGCACATTCTTTCAACTAAAGTTGCTTGACCAATCAATCCCTGTGGGATTCGACCTCACTCTAATGTGAGTTTTTACTTGATGACAATTTGGTATACTTGCCGAAGGGAAATTTGTTGAGAGACAAGTTTTTGTGCATCAAGCTTCAGTTGCTCTATCTGCCGGTCTTTCTTGTCTAACCTCTGAAGGATCTGAAGGAGCATCTGAGTAGTGGATGGTGTAGGAGGTGTAGGTGATGGTGGGTGGTACATGAAATCGTGATCACATACTTTCTTCACAACTCCGTGCAACTAACCAGCAAGTGCACTGGGTCATCCAAGTAATACCTTACATGAGTAAGGGTCGATCCCACGGAGATTGTCGGTTTGAAGCATGCTATGGTCATCTTGTAAATCTCAGTCAGGCAGATTCAAATAGTTATGGGGTTTTGATGATTAAAAACAAAATAGAACATAAAATAGGATAGAGATACTTATGTAATTCATTGGTAGGAATTTCAGGATAAGCGTATGGAGATGCTTTGTTCCTTTTGAATCCCTGCTTTCATCTAGTCATGCGTACTCCTTTCCATGGCAAGCTGTATGTTGGGGGATCACCGTTGTCAATGGCTACTGTCTGTCCTCTCAGTGAAATGGTCCTCTACGGTTTCCCACATGGCTAATCAGCTGTCGGTTCTCGATCATGTCGGAATAAGATCCATTGATCCTTTTGCGCACTGTCACTGCGCCCAACACTAGCGAGTTTAAAGCTTGTCACAGTCATCTCATCCCAAATCCTACTCGGAATACCACAGACAAGGTTTAGACTTTCCAGATCTCAAGAATGCTGCCAATTGATTCTAGCTTATACCACGAAGACTCTGATCTCGCAGAATGGAAGGCTCCGTTGTTAGGAGAGGCAACCATACGTCGTGGACCAGGATACCAAGAGATATGCATTCAAGCTCATTTTCAGGTAGCACGGAAGTGGTTGTCAGGCACGCGTTCATAAGTGAGAATGGTGATAAGTGTCACTTGATCATCACATTCATCATGTTGAAGTGCGAATGGATATCTTGGAATAAGAATAAGCTCGAATTGAATAGAAAACAGTAATAATTGCATTAATTCATGAGGAACAGCAGAGCTCCACACCTTAATCTATGATGTGTAGAAACTCCACCGTTGAAAATACATCAGCCATGCCTCCCAAATAACATGAAACAATCGAAAATGGGTTCTAAGACCTGATCCCAAGATCAAAGATGATCAAAAGATGAAAATACAATAGTAAAAGGTCCTATTTATAATGAACTAGTAACCTAGGATTTACAGAAATAAGTAAATAATACAGAAATCCACTTCCGGGGCCCACTTGGTGTGTGCTTGGACTGAGAATTGAAGCTTTCACGTGCATAGGCTTCTCTTGGAGTTAAACGCCAACTCTGGTGCCAATTTGGGTGTTTAACTCCAGCTTTTATGCTAGTTCTGGCGTTTAACGCCAGAAAAGGGTCTCTGACCGGCGTTTTGACGCCAATTTGAGCATCAAATCTCGGTCAAAGTATGGACTATTATACAATTCTAGAAAGCCCAAGATGTCTACTTTCCAACTCAATTGAGAGCACGCTAATTGGGCTTCTGTAGCTCTAGAAAATTCATTACGAGTTCAGGGAGATTAGAATCTAACAGCATCTGCAGTCCTTTTTCATCCTCTGAATCAGATTTTTGCTCAGGTCCCTCATTTCAGCCAGAAAATACCTGAAATCACAGAAAAACACACAAACTCATAGTAAAGTCCAGAAATGTGATTTTTACATAAAAACTAATAATTATATGCTAAAAACTAACTAAATCATACTAAACACTACCTAAAAACAATGCCAAAAAGCGTATAAATTATCCGCTCATCACAACACCAAACTTAAATTGTTGCTTGTCCCCAAGCAACTGAAAACAAAATAGAATAAAAAGAAGAGAATATACAATCAATCTCACAATATCAATGAAACTTAGTCCCAATTAGATGAGCGGGGCTAGTAGCTTTTTGCTTCTGAACAGTTTTGGCATCTCACTTTATCTTTTGAAATTCAGAATGATTGGCATCTATATGAACTCAGAATTTAGATAGTGTTATTGATTCTCCTTGTTCAGTATGTTGATTCTTGAACACAGCTACTTTATGAGCCTTGGCCGTGACCCTAAGCATCTTGTTTTCCAGTATTACCACCGGATACATAAATGTCACAGACACATAACTGGGTTAACCTTTTCAGATTGTGACTCAGCTTTGCTAAAGTCTCTATTTAGAGGTGTCCAGAGTTCTTAAGCACACGCTTTTGCTTTGGATCACGACTTTAACCACTCAGTCTCAAGCTTTTCACTTGGACCTTCATGACACAAGCACATGGTTAGGGACAGCTTGATTTAGCCGCTTAGGCCAGGATTTTATTCCTTTGGGCCCTCTTATCCATTAATGCTCAAAGCCTTGGATCCCTTTTACCCTTGCCTTTTGGTTTAAAGTGCTATTGGCTTTTTCTGCTTGCTTTTTCTTTTTCTTTCTTTTTCTTTTTTTTTTCCATTTTTTCACTGCTTTTTCTTGCTTCAAGAATCAATATTTTTTTTTCGAAAATTATTTTGAAAAAGAAAATAAGAAACTCAAAATTTTTAATAACAATTCCAGGAATTATGCAATGTTAGTCTAAAGCTTCAGTTTAAAAAGATTAGACATGACTAACCAAGCTTCAGCAGGACATTACATACAACAGCCAAATTGATGGGAATCAACTAGCTCCTGTGATGATAAAAACATCATCTGAAACTCTAGAATTCATTCTTAAAAATTCTAAAGAACAAAATAAAAAGAAAAATACCTAATCTAAGTAACAAGATGAATCGTCAGTTGTCTAAACTCGAACAATCCCCGGCAATGGCACCAAAAACTTGGTACACGAAATCGTGATCACACACTTTCTTCACAACTCCGTACAGCTGACCAGCAAGTACACTGGGCCGTCCAAGTAATAACTTACGTGAGTAAGGGTCGATCCCACGGAGATTGCCGGCTTGAAGCAAGCTATGGTCATCTTGTAAATCTCAGCCAGGCAGATTCAAATGGTTATGGGGTTTTAATGATTAAAAATGAAATAGAACATAAAATAGGATAGAGATACTTATGTAATTCATTGGTAGGTATTTAAGATAAGCGTATGGAGATGCTTTTGTTCCTTTTGAATCCCTGCTTTCCTACTGCTTTCATCTAGTCATGCGTACTCCTTTCCATGGCAAGCAATATGTTAGGGGATCACCGTTGTCAAAGGCTACTGGTACACGAAATTGTGATCATCAACAATGGTCCCAAAAACTTGGTAGCACTCTCAAACGTGAATCACACTTTGTCACAACTCCGCACAACTAACCAGCAAGTGCACTGGGTCGTCCAAGTAATACCTTACGTCAGTAAGGGTCGATCCCACGGAGATTGTTGGCATGAAGCAATCTATGGTCATCTTGTAAATCTCAGTTAGGCGGATTCAAATGGTTATAAAGGTTTCGAAATTAATAATAAATAAAGCATAAAATAAAATAGAGATACTTATGTAATTCAATGGTGGGAATTTCAGATAAGTGCATAGAGATGCTAGTTCCTGTTGAATCTCTGCTTTCCTACAGCTTTGATCCAACTCTTCATACTCCTTTCCATGGTAAGCTGTATGTAGAGCATCACCGTTGTCAATGGCTACTTCCCATCCTCTCAGTGAAAAAGGTCCAAATGCTCTTGTCACAGCACGGCTAATCATCTGTTGGTTCTTGATCATGTCGGAATAGAATCCATTGATTCTTTTCCGACTGTCACTACGCCCAACAATCGTGAGTTTGAAGCTCGTCACAGTCATTCAATCCCTGAATCCTACTCGGAATACCACAGATAAGGTTTAGACTTTCCGGATTCTTAAGAATGGCCGCCAAAGGGTTCTAGCTTATACCACGAAGATTCTGATTAAAGAATCTAAGAGATACTCGCTCGTTCTAAGGTAGAACGGAAGTGGTTGTCAGTCACGCGTTCATAAGTGAGAATGATGATGAGTGTCACGAATCATCACATCCATCAGGTTGAAGTGCAACGAATATCTTAGAACAAGAATAAGCTGAATTGAATAGAAAATAGTAGTAATTGCATTAAAACTTGAGGTACAGCAGAGCTCCACACCCTTAATCTATGGTGTGTAGAAACTCCACCGTTGAAAATACATAAGTGATGGTCCAGGCATGGCCGAATGGCCAGCCCCCATAAATGTGATCAAAGGATCATAAGGTAATCCAAAAATAATCCAAAGATGTCTAATACAATAGTAAAATATCCTATTTATACTAGACTAGTTACTAGGGTTCACAGAAATAAGTCTAAATGCAGAAATCCACTTTCGGGGCCCACTTTGGTGTGTGCTTGGGCTGAGCTTGAGCTTTACACGTGTAGAGGCTTCTTTTGGAGTTAAACGGCAAGTTGTAACATATTTTTGGCGTTTAACTCTGGTTTGTGACGTGTTTCTGGTGTTTTACTCCAGAATGCAGCATGGAACTGGCATTGAACGCCACTTTGCATCATCTAATCTCGAATAAAGTATGAACTGTTATATATTGCTGGAAAGCTCTGGATGTCTACTTTCCAACGCTGTTGAGAGCACGCCATTTGAAGTTTTGTATCTCCAGAAAATATATTTCGAGTACAGGGAGGTCAGAATCCAACAACATCAGCAGTCCTTTTTCAGCCTAAATCAAATTTTTGCTCAGGTCCTTCAATTTCAGCCAGAAAATACCTGAAATCACAGAAAAACACACAAACTCATAGTAAAGTCCAGAAATGTGGATTTTGCATAAAAACCAATAAAAACATCCCTAAAAATAGCTAGATCCTACTAAAAACTATCTAAAAACAATGCCAAAAAGCGTATAAATTATCCGCTCATCACAACACCAAACTTAAATTGTTGCCTGTCCCCAAGCAACTGAAAATCAATTAGGATAAAAAGAAGAGAATATACTATAAATCTCAAAATATTAATGAAGATTAGTTCTAATTAGATGAGCGGGACTTGTAGCTTTTTGCTTCTGAACAGTTTTGGCATCTCACTTTTTCCTTTGAAGTTTAGAATGATTAACTTCTATAGGAACTCAGAGTTCAGATAGTGTTATTGATTCTCCTAGTTAAGTATGTTGATTCTTGAACACAGCTACTTTTATGAGTTTTGGCCGTGGCCCTAAGCACTTTATTTTCCAGTATTACCACCGGATACATAAATGCCACAGACACATGACTGGGTGAACATTTTCAGATTGTAACTCAGCTTTGCTAAAGTCCCCAGTTAGAGGTGTCCAGAGCTCTTAAGCACACTCTTTTTGCTTTGGATCACGACTTTAACCACTCGGTCTCAAGCTTTTCACTTGGACCTGCATGCCACAAGCACATGGTTAGGGACAGCTTGATTTTGCCGCTTAGGCCTGGATTTTATTTCCTTGGGCCCTCCTATCCATTGATGCTCAAAGCCTTGGATCCTTTTTACCCTTGCCTTTTGGTTTTAAGGGCTATTGGCTTTTTCTGCTTGCTTTTTCTTTTTCTTTCTAATTTTTTTTCGCCACCTTTTTTTTTCGCAAGCTTCTTCTTTTTCACTGCTTTTTCTTGCTTCAATAGTCAATTTTATGATTTTTCAAATTATCAATAAATTTCTCTTGTTCATCATTCTTTCAAGAGCCAACAATTTTAACATTCATAAACAACAAGATCAAAAATATGCACTGTTTAAGCATTCATTCAGAAAACAAAAAGTATTGTCACCACATCAATATAATTAAACTAATTTCAAGGATAAATTTGAAACTCATGTACTTCTTGTTCTTTTGTATTAAAAACATTTTCATTTAAGAAAGGTGAAGGATTCATGGATTTATTCATAGCCTTAAGACATAGACTAAACACTAATGATCATGTAGTAAAGACACAAACATAGATAAACATGAAGCTTAAAACCGAAAAACAGAGAAATTGGAACAAGGAAGTTAAGGAATGAGTCCTCCTTAGTGATGGTGGCGTCTTCTTCTTGAAGGACCAATGATGTCCTTGAGCTCCTCTATGTATCTTCCTTGCCTTTGTTGCTCTTCCCTCATAGCTCTTTGATCTTCTCTAATCTCATGGAGAATGATGGAGTGCTCTTGGTGCTCCACCTTTAATTGGTTCATATCATGACTCAATCCTTCTAGAGAAGTGTTGAGTTATTCCCAATAGTTGTTTGGAAGAAAGTTTATCCCTTGCGGCATCTCAGGGATTTCTTGATGATGATCTTCCTCATGCGTCTCTTGAGATCCATGGATGGCCTCTCTTGTTTGCTCCATCCACTTCTTAGTGATGGGCTTGTTCTCTTCAATGAGGGTGTCTCCTTTTATGACAACTCCAGCTGAGTAGTGATGGTGTGGAAAACGATCCAACACAAAACTCACCGGCAAGTGTACCGGGTCGCACCAAGTAATAATAACTCACATGAGTGAGGTCGATCCCACAGGGATTGAAGGATTGAGCAATTTTAGTTTAGTGGGTGGTTTAGTCAAGCGAATCAAGTTTTGGTTGAGTGATTTGTGTTTATCAGAAATTAAATGACAGTAAATGTAAAGGGGGAAGGGAGAAATGCAGTAAAATAAAGAACAGAAGAGTAAAAGTGCAGAAACTTAAAGAGCAAGAAAGTAAATGACTGAAACTTAAAGTGCAAGAAACTTAAATTGCAGTAACTTAAATGGCAAGAAAGATAAATTGCTGAATGTAAAGGGGAATTGAGGAATGGGATTGCAGGATCTAAACAAGAAGAAGTAAATTGTAGTAAAGAAGGTAGCAGAAATGAATTGGATGCAAACAGGAAATTTAAACAGCAAGGAAATTAAAGTGCAGTAAAGGTTCACAGAGGAACCGAAAGTGATCTCAGGATCCCAAGGGCTTAGGTAGCAGAGCCTAAAACCCAATTTCCTTCCCAGATCTGAAGTTACTAAGCAATTGACAGAAAATTAAAGATGAAGCAGTAGAAGAACAGAATTTGGATTGAATTATGCAGAAAATATAATGCAAAGAGTTTGAATGGGAATTGGGACAGAATTTCCCCAATTTCACACACCCAATACTCAGAAAACAGAAGAGGAGAATTGCCCAAGGGAATTGAGGAAGGAGATCAAGCAATTCTCCTTTGATCCTCTTGGTGCTCGGACAAATCTCTCAAGAAAGCTCAAAAGAAGTTCAAAAATTTAGAATGAAAACCAAAATTGCAAAGCTCAAAAGTAAAGGTAGCTAAAAGTCCCTAATTACATCAAACTAAGTCCTATTTATACACTTTCTATTCTTGGATGATGGGATTTGGATGGGCTTTTGGATTGGTGAAGAAATGAATTCAAATCAATTTTTAATTTGAATTTTGGCCCAAAAACCACTCCCAGGAGGCTGCCCTGCCCTTGTGGAGGGCAGGGCAGAAAATTGATGCTTGGTGCTTGGAGTTGGTGCGGCCATGTGCGATTCTGGTGCGAGTTGGTGCGTGTCTGGCATGAGCTTGGTGCGCCAGAGGCTGCCCTGCCCGCGCCAAGGGCAGGGCGGGAAAGCTGCTGCGCCAGAACGTGATGCGTGCTTGCGCTTGGTGCTGCCAGAATTGAGAAGCGCGCGTGCGCGTGCTGCACGTTGATGCGTGGGACGGCCAGATTTGAGGAGCGCGCGTGCGCGCGAAGCACGTTGACGCGTGGATGCTCCCTGCCCGCGCCAAGGCAGGGCAGGAATGGTTTGGTGCGCCAGGAAGCAGAGTTGGTGCGCCAAGGTCTTGTGTGTGATGCGCCAATTTCAAATGCTGCCCTGCCCGCGCCAAGGGCAGGGCAAGGTTCCCAATCTCATGGCCCGTGTTCGAATCTGGTGGCTTGCAAACACGCTACTTTTTCTTTTGATTTCTTGGCACGCTATTTGGTCTCAAGGCTTGGCTTCCTCATGGTTCTTGGTTCGAACCTTGTGGCTTGCATGGGAGCTATTTTTCCTTGGATTTCTTTCTCATGGAGCCCGATCCTGCTCTCCACAAGGGCAGGGCAGAGTTTGCTTCTCTTGGCTCCAAGGCACCATTTTGTGCTCTGCCCTTAGAGTGGGCAGGGCAGGGTTGCCTTTGCTTGCTTGGTCACTTGATGTTGCCCTCCTAGAGGGCATTCTGCCCTTGTGGAGGGCAAGGTTGCTTCCCCATTATAATGCGGCACGCCTCCTCTTGATTCGGCCACGCTTTTCTTTCTTTGGCTACACTTTTTATGCCACGCTTTCCATTTTATTTTCTTTTCTTCACCTAAAATAAACCAAACAACCACTCAAAGCATCACTAAATTCAAGAGGCTTATAAATCAATTAAAATGCAATTAAAGTTAGCTTAAACCTCATGATTTATCATTAATTTCATGGTGGTTGCTTGATTTAGAGAAGTTGTGCATTTTCACTCCAAATCACTAACTTAGGATGCAAGAAAGTGCATAAATGCTAACAAAACAAGTGAAATTAGCTTGAAAAATGGGTATATGATGACTTGTCATCACAACACCAAACTTAAACCTTGCTTGTCCCCAAGCAAGCATCAAAACTAAGAGTAAATGATATGAAATAAGAAAAGAACATAAATCCTTATTATGCAGATAGCAGAACTTCAATTCATGGGGCATTTATGCAGACAATGACACTCATTTATTGTTGCTGCTGCATAATACACATTTTGCATCCAATGTTTGCTAAACTTGCTGTTATAAGACTCTCCTTTTGATCACTCCCTTGGTAACTTTTCTTGGTTTACAATGCTTTAACAAGCTTTTTATTTCTTTAAGAGGTTTGGTGTTAAATGTTGCAGCTTAGCCTTTGGCTTCATTTTCTTTTATTTTGCTCAACATCTTTCCACCACAGACACTTAGCTCACTAATTCTTCCTAGGATCATTGATGCCCAGCATCTCTTTGGATCACTAAGTGCTTTGTATCTAAGTTGCTCATCCCAAATCAGTTGATCTAAGTGACCGGGTTTCAAAATACCCCTTAGAATTTACTCATCCAAGCAGATCTCAGTACAAGAACACCACAGGCATTTGTCCTAGGGTCCAAACCATTGGTGTCCAACCTTTATTCTTTGTTTTTCTTGCCATTTTGGCTTTTTCTTTCTTCCTTTTCTTTCTGTTTTTGTTACCAAGGGTGCTTCATTATTGATAAAGGTCTATGTAACAGCAAGCTAACTTATAATTGAATGAGAATGATATCATGCAACATTTATTTCATGAGTTATACATTTAATCAAACACATGTGCCACCACCAACTTCCATTCATACTCATGCAACATTGGATTTTTCTCTTTTCAATTCAAACCAAACTCTTTTATTTAAGCATATGGGAAACAAAGCAATATTTAAATCTGAGTGATGGCTACAAGCATTATGCAGACTTATCATTTTCACAAACAATTTCACTTGCAACTAGATGAACACTTTAGCAAGGCATATAATGGTTTCCAAATTCAAAATATCACACAGCAGCAAGAGTTAAGTTCAGATACAACCTTTGTAGTTGCAGCCCTTTGATTTTTCTTTCTGCTATGATCCCTTTGAGTCAAAATGCATAGTGTCTTCAATTATTGATTCATGTCCTGCATAATCCTCAAAGTTGCTTGCTTCTCGAGCCCTTGATCATATGGTTAGTAAGCATAACTGAGTGTGGTTTCAGGATTTGTTTTGGTGTGTGAACACCAAACTTAATTGTTTTGCCACTGTCTCAGATGTACAAAGTTAACCATATTGGAAACCATGTATCCTTGCTAAAGGTTAATGGAATTAAAGCTAGAAAACAATTTAACAGTTGAGTAATGTGGTTGATTGCTTGGAGTTAGAATCATGCAAGAGGTGAGAATGTATTAAATGATATTTTTGGTGGAACACCAAACTTAGAAGTTTTCATTCTTCCTCAAATTGTTTTGGTGTGCAACACCAAACTTAGCTCCTTGCAATCCATACCAATTACTCAACATTTTTATTGAAAAGTTATGAAAAGAAACTACCTCAGGTTGGGTTGCCTCCCAACAAGCGCTCTTTTATTGTCATTAGCTTGACATTGACCTCCCTTTAGGGTGGTTGAAATTGGTGGTGTCTCAACTTGTCACCCCTCACTGTCAGCTTTCTCTGAGTGCCTTGATGTTCAATCTCCACATGCTCAAAAGAAAGAATCTGGTTGACAGTGTAATAATCTTCTGCTCCCTGCTGTTGGTATATTAACTGCACCTTATCACCCTTAGAAAATCCTTCAGTTGGGATTTTCTTGTTCTTCCACCCTTTGTGAGCCTTTTTCTTATTCTTCACCTTTTTCTTGCTTGTTGATCTTCCCTTCTTTGCAGTTACTTGAGTTGTGATGCCTTCCTTTCTGCTGATCACCCCTGCTTCCTTGTGAATCCCCTTTTCTTCTTGCATCTGTTTGTTTTTTTGTTCCAATTCCTTTTCAGTTGATTGCTTTGGAAGGGGATCATCACTCATTTTGCCTGTTTCTTCATCTTTTTGTTCCTCTGGAAAGACTTTCAGGATGATGCTCTCCTCATGCATCCTCAGAGTTAACTCTCCTTGCTCAATGACCACAATGGCTCTAGTAGTGGCCAAAAATGGTCGACCAAGTATTATGGAGTCATTTCCATTTTCTAAAGAATCCAGAATCACAAAATCTGCCGGATAAATGAATTTGTCAACCTTAACTAAAAGGTTCTCAATCAACCCCTTAGGATGGACTATTGATTGATCCACCAATTCCAAAGTCATCTCTGTTGGTTTCACCTCCTTTATGCCAAGCTTTTTCACTAGAGAATATGGGATTAGATTTATGCTTGCTCCTAGATCGCACATCCCCTTGTTGATAAACAGGTTCCCAATAGTGCATGGTAGGAAGAATCCTCCAGGATCTTCAAGCTTGGGAGGAAGTCCCTTTTTGATGAGTACACTACACTCTTCGCTAAGCATCACGGTTTCCTTCTCATTCCAACTTCTTTTCTTGTTGATGAGCTCCTTTAGAAACTTAGCATACAGGGGCATTTGTTCCAAAGCTTCTGCTAAGGGTATGTTGATCTCCAATTTCTTGAAAGTCTCAAGAAATTTGTGGAAGTGCTGATCCTTTGTTTCCTTGTGAAATCTTTGTGGGTACGGCAGTGGTGGTGTTGAGCTCTTCACCACTTGATGCTGTTTTGGACTTGGTTCTTCCAAGATATTCTTTCCTTTCTTCAAATTCTGTGGCTTGTTATCTTCTTCTGTGAGTTTTTCTGGAGCATTCTTGCTTATCTTATCCTTGTTGATGGCTTCAGTGTTATCTTCCATGAGCTCTTTGGTTGCTCCTTGGTTGCTGTCTGTTAACACCCTTCCACTTCTTAGTTGCACCACCTTGCATTCCTCCTTTGGGTTGGGAATGGTATCACTAGGTAGTGAACTTGATGGTTTCTCAACAGAGATCTTCTTAGAGATTTGGCCAATTTGCCTCTCTAAGTTCTTCATGGTAGCTTCTTGATTTTTGTTTGTCAATTCTTGGCTCTTCATTAGTTTCTCCAGGAGTACTTCTAGATTGGTGATTCTCTGTGAATCTTGTGTGATGGGTTGGTTTTGGGTTGTTGATGGATGAAGGTAAGTGTTTTGGTTAGTTGGGTGGTTATTGGGTGGGTATTGGTTAGAATTTGGGTAGTTGTTTTGTGGTTTTCTGTATGAATTTTGGTTAGTAGTTGGCTGGGGGTTGTGGTTTGTGTTTTTCCAATTGTTTTGGCCTGTATTCCTTTGCCATGGTTGTTGGTTTTGATTATGGTTGTCTCCCCATCTGAGGTTTGGATGATTCTTCCAAGATGGATTGTAAGTCTCTCCATAAACTTCATTTGTTCCCTGATTCTGGTTGTGCAAGTATTGAACCTGCTCTTGTTGTTGCTCCTCTTGAGTTTCTTCACTTTGTACCCAAGTGTTTGGAGGTTGGCTTGTGGTGCTCACTGCTGCCACTTGCAAGCCATCAATTCTCTTAGCCATTTGCTCAAATTGTTGTTGAATCTGTTGTTGCATCATCTTGTTTTGAGCTAAGATTGAATCAACTCCTTCCAACTCCATGACTCCTCTTCTCTGTGATGGTTGGCGTTGTCTTTGATGAGCAAAGAAATATTGGTTGTTGGCCACCATATCAATGAGGTTTCGAGCTTCCTCTGTGGTTTTCATGAGTTGTAGAGAGCCTCCAGCAGAGTGATCAAGAGCCTCCTGAGCTTTAAGAGTGAGGCCTTCATAGAAGTTTTGTAGCTTGTCCCACTCAGTGAACATCTCTGGTGGACACTTCCTCAATAGAGCCTTGTATCTCTCCCATGCTTCATATAAGCTCTCGGCCTCCAATTGAGTGAAGGTTTGAACCTCTGTCTTCAACCTTAGGACTCTTTGAGGTGGATAGAATTTAGCAAGGAACTTGCTCACCAAGTCATCCCAAGTGTTGATGCTTTCTTTTGGAAAAGTCTCTAGCCATTGAGTGGCTTTATCTCTAAGAGAGAATGGGAAGAGTAGCAACTTGTAGCTATCAGGGGGTACACCATTTGTCTTCACTATATCACAGATTCTCAAAAAGGTGGACAAATGTTGGTTTGGATCCTCCAAAGGTCCTCCTCCGAAGGAACAATTGTTTTGCACCAGAGTTATGAGTTGTGGCTTGAGTTCAAAGTTGTTTGCATTGACATTGGGAGGAAGAATGCTACTCCCACAATGCCTAGCATTTGCAAATGTGTATGAAGCCAAGACTCTTCTCTGTTGGTCATTGTTGGCTCCTCCTCCTGGTTGACTAGTATCTCCTTCCATATCTTGGAATTCCTCCTCAGATTCTTCTTCTTCTCCAACAATATTCTTCCCTCTTTCTGCTCTTCTTATTCTCCGAAGAGTCCTTGGATCAATTTCAGAACTGATAGGAGAGGATCTCCCTATACCTGACATACAAACACACAGCAACAAACGCACAAACCCAGAGAGTTAACAAAACTTCAATCTATTGCTAGAATGAGGTTTTGGTTGGTTAGTTTAAGCAAAAACTCCAACAGTTAATGTGTTAGTAAGAGTTAGAGTAACAGAAAAGAAAAATGCTTAATCTAGACCTCCACTTCACTTAATCATTGTCAATCTATTTCAATCCCCGGCAACGGCGCCAAAAACTTGATGGTGTGGAAAACGATCCAACACAAAACTCACCGGCAAGTGTACCGGGTCGCACCAAGTAATAATAACTCACATGAGTGAGGTCGATCCCACAGGGATTGAAGGATTGAGCAATTTTAGTTTAGTGGGTGGTTTAGTCAAGCGAATCAAGTTTTGGTTGAGTGATTTGTGTTTATCAGAAATTAAATGACAGTAAATGTAAAGGGGGAAGGGAGAAATGCAGTAAAATAAAGAACAGAAGAGTAAAAGTGCAGAAACTTAAAGAGCAAGAAAGTAAATGACTGAAACTTAAAGTGCAAGAAACTTAAATTGCAGTAACTTAAATGGCAAGAAAGATAAATTGCTGAATGTAAAGGGGAATTGAGGAATGGGATTGCAGGATCTAAACAAGAAGAAGTAAATTGTAGTAAAGAAGGTAGCAGAAATGAATTGGATGCAAACAGGAAATTTAAACAGCAAGGAAATTAAAGTGCAGTAAAGGTTCACAGAGGAACCGAAAGTGATCTCAGGATCCCAAGGGCTTAGGTAGCAGAGCCTAAAACCCAATTTCCTTCCCAGATCTGAAGTTACTAAGCAATTGACAGAAAATTAAAGATGAAGCAGTAGAAGAACAGAATTTGGATTGAATTATGCAGAAAATATAATGCAAAGAGTTTGAATGGGAATTGGGACAGAATTTCCCCAATTTCACACACCCAATACTCAGAAAACAGAAGAGGAGAATTGCCCAAGGGAATTGAGGAAGGAGATCAAGCAATTCTCCTTTGATCCTCTGGTGCTCGGACAAATCTCTCAAGAAAGCTCAAAAGAAGTTCAAAAATTTAGAATGAAAACCAAAATTGCAAAGCTCAAAAGTAAAGGTAGCTAAAAGTCCCTAATTACATCAAACTAAGTCCTATTTATACACTTTCTATTCTTGGATGATGGGATTTGGATGGGCTTTTGGATTGGTGAAGAAATGAATTCAAATCAATTTTTAATTTGAATTTTGGCCCAAAAACCACTCCCAGGAGGCTGCCCTGCCCTTGTGGAGGGCAGGGCAGAAAATTGATGCTTGGTGCTTGGAGTTGGTGCGGCCATGTGCGATTCTGGTGCGAGTTGGTGCGTGTCTGGCATGAGCTTGGTGCGCCAGAGGCTGCCCTGCCCGCGCCAAGGGCAGGGCGGGAAAGCTGCTGCGCCAGAACGTGATGCGTGCTTGCGCTTGGTGCTGCCAGAATTGAGAAGCGCGCGTGCGCGTGCTGCACGTTGATGCGTGGGACGGCCAGATTTGAGGAGCGCGCGTGCGCGCGAAGCACGTTGACGCGTGGATGCTCCCTGCCCGCGCCAAGGGCAGGGCAGGAATGGTTTGGTGCGCCAGGAAGCAGAGTTGGTGCGCCAAGGTCTTGTGTGTGATGCGCCAATTTCAAATGCTGCCCTGCCCGCGCCAAGGGCAGGGCAAGGTTCCCAATCTCATGGCCCGTGTTCGAATCTGGTGGCTTGCAAACACGCTACTTTTTCTTTTGATTTCTTGGCACGCTATTTGGTCTCAAGGCTTGGCTTCCTCATGGTTCTTGGTTCGAACCTTGTGGCTTGCATGGGAGCTATTTTTCCTTGGATTTCTTTCTCATGGAGCCCGATCCTGCTCTCCACAAGGGCAGGGCAGAGTTTGCTTCTCTTGGCTCCAAGGCACCATTTTGTGCTCTGCCCTTAGAGTGGGCAGGGCAGGGTTGCCTTTGCTTGCTTGGTCACTTGATGCTGCCCTCCTAGAGGGCATTCTGCCCTTGTGGAGGGCAAGGTTGCTTCCCCATTATAATGCGGCACGCCTCCTATTGATTCGGCCACGCTTTTCTTTCTTTGGCTACACTTTTTATGCCACGCTTTCCATTTTCTTTTCTTTTCTTCACCTAAAATAAACCAAACAACCACTCAAAGCATCACTAAATTCAAGAGGCTTATAAATCAATTAAAATGCAATTAAAGTTAGCTTAAACCTCATGATTTATCATTAATTTCATGGTGGTTGCTTGATTTAGAGAAGTTGTGCATTTTCACTCCAAATCACTAACTTAGGATGCAAGAAAGTGCATAAATGCTAACAAAACAAGTGAAATTAGCTTGAAAAATGGGTATATGATGACTTGTCATCAAGTAGCATAGATGGCAAATAAGATGAGAAAAAGCTAGCCTTGCCAAGGTAGAGGGCTTTTCGGCTATTTTGTAGAATTCAAGGGAGATGACTTCATGAACTTCTACTTCCTCTCCATTCATGATGCTATGAATCATGATGGCCCGATCCACAGTAACTTCAGATCGGTTGCTAGTGGGGATGATGGAGCGTTGGATGAACTCCAACTATCCTCTAGCCACAGGCTTGAGGTCCAGTCTTCTTAATTGAACCGGCTTGCCTTTGGAGTCTCTTTTCCATTGAGCTCCTTCAAAACATATGTCCATAAGGACTTGGTCCAACCTTTGATCAAAGTTGACCCTTCTAGTGTAAGGGCGTGCATCTTCTTGCATCATAGACAAGTTGAATGCTAACCTTACATTTTTCAGACTGAAATCTAAGTATTTTCCCCAAACCATTGTAAGATAATTCTTTGGATTTGGGTTCATACTTTGATCATGGTTCCTAGTGATCCATGCATTGGCATAGAACTCTTGAACCATTAAAATTTTGACTTGTTGAATGGGGTTGGTCAGAACTTTCCAACCTCTTCTTTAGATCACATGTCGGATCTCCGGATACTCATTTTTCTTGAGCATGAAGGGGACCTCAGGGATCACCTTCTTTTTGGCCACAACTTCATAGAAGTGGTCTTGATGGACTTTTGAGATGAATTTCTCCATCTTCCATGACTCGGAGGTGGAAGCTTTTGTCTTCCCTTTCCTCTTTCTAGAGGTTTCTCCGGCCTTAGGTGCCATAGATGGTTATGGAAAAACAAAAAAAGCTATGCTTTTACCACACCAAACTTAGAATTTTGCTCGCCCTTGAGCAAAGAAAAGAAAGAACAGAAGAAGAGGAAGAAGATATGGAGGAGAGGGAGAGAGGTTTGTGTTTCGATCAAGGGGGAGAAGAGAGGGTTGTGTTGTGTGAAAATGAAGAAGAATGGAGGGGTTTATATAGTGGAGGGAGAGGGTAGTAGGTTCGGTCATTTAGGGTGGGTTTGGGTGGGAAAGAGATTTTGAATTTGAAGGTAGGTGGGGTTTATGGGGAAGAGTGGATGGATGGGAGTGGTGAAGAGGTGATGGGGAAGAGAGATTGAGGTAATTGGTGAAGGGTTTTCGGGAAAGAGTGTTATTGGATTGTGTGAAAAAGAGAGAAGGTGGGTTGAGGTAGGTGAGGATCCTGTGGGGTCTACAGATCCTGAGGTGATCCTATGGGGTCCACAGATCTTGAGGTATCAAGGATGAATCATCCCTACACCAATTAGGTGTGTAAAACACCCTCTGCATTCAATCATGGTGTTTAATGCCAGATTGATGCTTGTTTCTGGCGTTAAACGCCAGCTCTATGCTTGTTTTGGGCATTCAACGCCAGTCTGCAGCATGTTTCTGGCGTTAAACGCCAGTTCTTCCCAGGGTGTAAATCCTGGCGTTTAAACGCCAGACTGCTACTTGTTTCTGGTGTTCAAAGCCAGATTCATGCTCTGTTCTGGCGTTGAATGCCAGCCAAATGCTCTTTACTGGCATTTAAATGCCAGTAAGCTCTTCCTCCAGGGTGTGCTGTTTCTTCTGCTATTTTTTATTCTGTTTTTAATTTTAGTATTTGTTTTATGACTCCACATGATTATGATCCTAATAAAACATAAAAGAACAATAAAAATAAAAATTGGGTTGCCTCCCAATAAGCGCTTCTTTAATGTCAATATCTTGACCGTGAGCTTTCATGAAGCCTCACAAATCATCAGAGCATTGTTGGGACCTCCCAACACCAAACTTAGAGTTTGAATGTGGGGGTTCAACACCAAACTTAGAGTTTGGTTGTGGCCTCCCAACACCAAACTTAGAGTTTGATTGTGGGGGCTCTGTTTGACTCTGTATTGAGAGAAGATTTTCATGCTTTCTCTCCATGGTTGCAGAGGAAGATCCTTGAGCTTTAAACACCAAGTAGTCCCTATTCAATTGAAGAACTAGCTCTCCTCTGTCAACATCAATCACAGCTCCTGCTGTGGCTAGGAATAGTCTTCCAAGGATGATGCATTCATCCTCTTCCTTCCTAGTGTCTAATATTATGAAAGCAGCAGGGATGTAAAGGCCTTTAACCTTTACTAACACATCCTCTACCAATCCATAAGCTTGTCTTACTGACTTGTCTGCCATCTGTAATAAGAATGTGACAACCTATACCTCAAAGATCCCCAGCTTCTCCATTACAGAGAGTGGCATAAGATTTATACCTGACCCCAGGTCACACAGAGCCTTCTCAAAGGTCATGGTGCCCATGGTACAGGGTATTAAGAATTTACCAGGATCTTGTTTCTTTTGAGGTAAATTTTGCTGAACCCATGTATCTAGTTCACTAATGAGCAAGGGAGGTTCACCTTCCCAAGTCTCATTACCAAACAACTTGGCATTCAGCTTCATGATGGCTGCTAGATATTGAGTAACTTGCTCTCCAATTACATCTTCATCCTCTTCAAAGGAAGAATAGTTCTCAGAGCTCATGAATGGTAGAAGGAGGTTTAATGGAATCTCTATGGTCTCTGATTGAGCCTCAGATTCCTTTAGGTCCTCAATAGAGAACTCCTTCTTGTCTGGGAGACGTCCCATGAGGTCTTTCTCATTGGGATTCACGTCCTCCCCTTCCTCTCTAGGTTCGGCCATTTTGATTATGTCAATGGCCTTGCACTCTCTTTTTGGATTTTCTTCAGTATTGCTTGGGAGAGTACTAGGAGCAGTTTCATTGATTTTCTTACTCAGCTAGCCCACTTGTGCCTCCAAATTTCTAATGGAGGACCTTGTTTCACTCATGAAACTTAAAGTGGCCTTAGACAGATCAGAGACTATGTTTGCTAAGCTAGAGGGGCTTTGCTCAGAATTCTCTGTCTGTTGCTGAGAAGATGATGGAAAAGGCTTGCTATTGCTAAGCCTGTTTCTTCCACCATTATTAAAGCCTTGTTGAGGCCTTTGTTGATCCTTCCATGAGAAATTTAGATGATTTCTCCATGAGGAATTATAAGTGTTTCCATAGGGTTTACCCATGTAATTTACCTCTGTCATTGCAGGGTTCTCAGGATCATAAGCTTCTTCTTCAGAAGATGCTTCTTTAGTACTGTTGGATGCATTTTGCCATCCATTAAGACTTTGAAAAATCATGTTGACTTGCTGAGTCAACATTTTGTTCTGAGCCAATATGACATTCAGAGCATCAATTTCAAGAACTCCCTTCCTCTGAGGCATCCCATTACTCACAGAATTCCTCTCAGAAGTGTACATGAATTGGTTATTTGCAACCATGTCAATGAGTTCTTGAGCTTCTGCAGGCATTTTCTTTAGGTGAATGGATCCACCTGCAGAATGGTTCAGTGACATCTTAGAGAACTCAGATAGACCATAATAGAATATATCCAAAATGGTCCACTCTGAGAGCATGTCAGAAGGACACCTTTTGGTCATCTGCTTGTATCTTTCCCAAGCTTCATAGAGGGATTCACCATCTTTCTGTTTGATGGTCTGAACATCCACTCTAAGCTTGCTCAGCTTTTGAGGAGGAAAGAACTTAGCCAAGAAGGTCGTGACCAGCTTATCCCAAGAGTCCAGGCTATCTTTTGCTTGTGAGTCCAACCATGTTCTAGCTCTATCTCTTACAGCAAAAGGGAAAAGCATGAGCCTGTAGACTTCAGGATCTACTCCATTAGTCTTAACAGTCTCATAGATCTGCAAGAATTCAGTTAAAAACTGATAGGAATCTTCTGATGGAAGTCCATGAAACTTGTAGTTCTGTTGCATTAGAGCAACTAGTTGAGGCTTCAGCTCAAAATTGTTTGCTCAAATGGCAGGGATTGAGATGTTTCTTTCATCAAACTTGGAAGTAGGTGTAGTATAATCACCAAGCATCCTCCTTGCATTATTATTTTTGGCTGCCATCTCCTCTTCCTTTTCGAAAATTTCTGTAAGGTTGTCTTTGGATTGTTGTAATTTAGCTTCTCTTAGTTTCCTCTTCAGAGTCCTTTCAGGTTCAGGATCTGCTTCAACAAGAATATTCTTGTCCTTGCTCCTGCTCATATGAAAAAGAAGGGAACAGAAAATAATAATAGGGATCCTCTTTACCACAGTACAAAGATTCCTTTATGTTAGTAGAAGAAGAAAAGAATAGAAGAAGTGAAAAGGTAAGAATCCAAACAGAAGGGGGAAGAGTGGCTTCGAATTTTTGAGTGGAAGAGAAGTGTTAGTAGATAAATAAATAGAAGAAGATGAGAGAGACAGAATTTTTGAAATTAATTTTAAAAAAGGGTTAGTGATTTTCAAAAATTAGGAGAAGAAATAAAATTAAAAATTAAAATTTGAAACAATTAGTTAATTTAAAAGAATTTTGAAAAGAGGGGGATGATTTTTGAAAATTAGAGAGAGAAGGGTAGTTAGGTGGTTTTGAAAAAGATAAGAATTAGTAAAACAAACAAAAAGTCAATTAGTTAGTTGAAAAAGATTTGAAAATCAATTTTGAAAAGATAAGAAGTTAGAAAAGATATTTTGAAATCAATTTTTTTTTGAAAAAGATATGATTTAAAAAAAGATATTTTGAAAAGATATGATTGAAAAAGATAGTTTGGAAAAGATTTGATTTTTAAAATTAAAATTGATGACTTGACTAACAAGAAACTAAAAGATATGACTCTAGAATTTAAAGATTGAACCTTTCTTAACAAGAAAGTAACAAACTTCAAATTTTTGAATCAATCATATTAATTGTTAGTAAAGTTTTCGAAATTTTGAAATAAAGATAAGAAAAAGATTTTGAAAATAAATTTTAAAATTTTTTGAAAATAATAATAAAAAAAATGAAAATGATTTGATTTTTTAAAAAGATTTTGAAAAGATAAGATTTTTTTTTAAATTGAAAATTTGACTTGACTTATAAGAAATAGCTAAGTTTTAAAAATTTTTGACTAAGTCAACTCAAATTTTCGAAATTTTGAGAGAAATAAGGGAAAGATATTTTTTTATTTTTTGAATTTTTAATGAGGAGAGAGAAAAATACAAAAATGACCCAAAACATGAAAATTTTGGATCAAAACCAATGATGCATGCAAGAACACTATAAATGTCAAGATGAACACCAAGAACACTTTGAAGATCAAGATGAACATCAAGACTTATTTTTGAAAAATTTTCAAAAAAAGAAAAACATGCAAGACACCAAACTTAGAAATCTTCAATGCTTAGACACTATGAATGCAAAAATGCATATGAAAAACAACAAAAGACACAAAAAAAAGAAAATATGAAGATCAAACAAGGAGACTTGTTAAGAACAACTTGAAGATCATGAAGAACACATGCATGAATTTTCGAAAAATGCAAAAGTTTTTAAAACATGCAATTGACACCAAACTTAAAAATTGACTCTAGACTCAAACAAGAAACACAAAATATTTTTTTATGATTTTATTATTTTTTTGGATTTTTCGAAATTAATCTTTAGAAAAACGAAAATAAAGAAAATTTTTTTGAAAGATTTTTGAAAAATTTTTGAAAAGAAAATTACCTAATCTGAGCAACAAGATGAACTGTCAGTTGTCCAAACTCGAACAATCTCCGGCAATGGCGCCAAAAACTTGGTACACAAAATTATGATCATCAACAATGGCGCCAAAACTTGGTATCGCTCTCAAACATGAATCACACTTTGTCACAACTCCACACAACTAACCAGCAAGTGCACTGGGTCGTCCAAGTTATACCTTACGTGAGTAATGGTCGATCCCACGGAGATTGTTGGTATGAAGCAAGCTATGGTCATCTTGTAAATCTCAGTTAGGCGGATTCAAATGGTTATAAAGGTTTCGAAATTAATAATAAATAAAGCATAAAATAAAATAGAGATACTTATGTAATTCAATGGTGGGAATTTTAGATAAGTGCATAGAAATGCTAGTTCCTGTTGAATCTCTGCTTTCCTACCGCTTTCATCCAATTCTTCATACTCCTTTCCATGGCAAGCTGTATGTAGGGCATCACCGTTGTCAATGGCTACTTCCCATCCTCTCAGTAAAAAAGGTCCAAATGCTCTTGTCACAGTCCGGCTAATCATCTGTCAGTTCTCGATCATGTCGGAATAGAATCCATTGATTCTTTTGCGACTGTCACTATGCCCAACAATCACGAGTTTGAAGCTCATCACAGTCATTCAATCCTTGAATCCTACTCAGAATACCACAGACAAGGTTTAGACTTTTCGGATTCTCAAGAATGGCTGTCAAAGGGTTCTAGCTTATACCACGAAGATTCTGATTAAGAAATCTAAGAGATACTCGCTCGTTCTAAGGTAGAATAGAAGTGGTTGTCAGTCACGTGTTCATAAGTGAGAATGATGATGAGTGTCATGAATCATCACATCCATCAGGTTGAAGTGCAACGAATATCTTAGAACAAGAATAAGCTGAATTGAATAGAAAATAGTAGTAATTGCATTAAAACTCGAGGTACAACAGAGCTCCACACCCTTAATCTATGGTGTGTAGAAACTCCACCGTTGAAAATATATAAATGATGGTCCAGGCATGGCCGAATGGCCAGCCTCCATAAACGTGATCAAAGGATCAAAAGGTAATCCAAAAATAATCCAAAGATGTCTAATACAATAGTAAAATGTCCTATTTATACTAGACTAGTTACTAGGGTTCACAGAAATAAGTCTAAATGCAGAAATCCACTTCCAGGGCCCACTTTGGTGTGTTCTTCGGCTGAACTTGAGCTTTACACGTGTAGAGGCTTCTTCTGGAGTTAAACGCCAAGTTGTAACGTGTTTTTGGCGTTTAACTCTGGTTTGTGACGTGTTTCTGGTGTTTTACTCCAGAAAGCAGCATGGAACTGGCGTTGAACGCCACTTTGCATCATTTAATCTCAAATAAAGTATGGACTATTATATATTGCTGGAAAGCTCTAGATGTCTAATTTCCTACGCCGTTGATATCGCGCCATTTGGAGTTCTGTAGCTCCATAAAATCCATTTTGCGTGTAGGGAGGTCAGAATCTAACAACATCAGCAGTCCTTTTTCAGCCTAAATCAGATTTTTGCTCAGGTCCTTCAATTTCAGCTAGAAAATACCTGAAATCATAGAAAAACACACAAACTCATAGTAAAGTCCAAAAATGTGGATTTTGCATAAAAACCAATAAAACCATCCCTAAAAGTAGCTAGATCTTACTAAAAACTATCTAAAAACAATGCCAAAAAGCATATAAATTATCCGCTCATCAGCTACCATCCGTCCTCTCAGTGAAAATGGTCCTCTACGATTTCCTGCATGGCTAATCTGCTGTCAGTTCTCGATCATGTCAGAATAAGATCCATTGATCCATTTGCGCACTGTCACTGCGCCCAGCACTCGCGAGTTTGAAGCTCGTCACAGTCATCCCATCCCAGATCCTACTCGGAATACCACAGACAAGGTTATACTTTTTGGATCTCAAGAGTGCTGCCAATTTATTCTAGCTTATACCACGAAGATTCTGATCTCGCGGAATGGAAGGCTCTGTTATCAGGAGAGGCAACCATGCGTTGTGGAGCAGGAGACCAAGAGATGTGCATTCAAGCTCGTTTTCAGGTAGAACGGAAGTGGTTGTCAAGCACGCGTTCATAAGTGAGAATGGTGATGAGTGTCACTTGATCATAACATTCATCATGTTGAAGTGCGAATGGATATCTTGGAACAAGAATAAGCTCGAATTGAATAGAAAACAGTAGTAATTGCATTAATTCATGAGGAACAGCAGAGCTCCACACCTTAATCTATGATGTGTAGAAACTCCACCGTTGAAAATACATCGGCCATGCCTCCCAAATAATATGAAACAATCGAAAAAGGGTTCTAAGACCTGATCCCAAGATCAAAGATGATCAACACATGAAAATACAATAGTAAAAGGTCTTATTTATAATGAACTAGTAACCTAGGGTTTACAAAAATAAGTAAATGATGCAGAAATCCACTTCTAAGGCCCACTTGGTGTGTGCTTGGGTTGAGCATTGAAGCTTTCACGTGCATAGGCTTCTCTTGGAGTTAAACGCCAACTTTGGTGCCAGTTTGGGCATTTAACTCCAGCTTTTATGCCAGTTCTAGCGTTTAACGCAAGAAATGGGTCTCTGACCAACGTTTTGACGCCAATTTGGGCCATCAAATCTCGGTCAAAGTATAGACTATTATACATTGTTGGAAAGCCGATGTCTACTTTCCAACGCAATTGAGAGCGCATGGGCTTCTGAAGCTTCGGAAAATCCATTTCGAGTGCAAGGAGGTCAGAATCCAACAGCATCTGCAGTCCTTTTTCAGCCTCTGAATCTGATTTTTGCTCAGGTCCCTCAAGTTCAGCCAGAAAATACCTGAAATCACAAAAAAAATACACAAACTCATAGTAGAGTCCAAAAATGTGATTTTTGCATAAAAACTAATAATTATATGCTAAAAACTAACTAAATCATACTAAAAACTACCTAAAAATAATGTCAAAAAGCGTATAAATTATCCGTTAATAAGCGGGGCGGAAGTAGGAGGAGTGTCGAGAGATGGGCCTGGATGTCAGCTAGCAGAGGGAACTGGGGGTCTGATATACTTCCCATTCGGGACATACTGATCAGACATAGGAATCATGGCTTTGGTGTCCCCAGCCCTATAGGAAACTTTAGCTGCAGAGATAAGATCTGAAACCAGTACGGGAAAAGGTAGGTTGTCCGCAATTTTCACGTGTCCCACGGCCTGTCGGATGTGTCTGGGTAAGTTGAGAGGCTGCTCAGTGAGAATGCACCAGATGAGAACAGCCATGTCTGCAGTGAAGGTAGACTCGTGAGTGCTCGGAAAGACATAGTGGGACATAATCTATGCCCACACGCGAGCCTCCAAGGTAAGTGCTGGAGCTGCAATGCTCTTAGGACGAGTCCGATGTTGCCCATAGATCCAAGTGCTGCCGGGCTGTGCTATAACTCCTAGGACGCTATCCTAGTCAAACTGGTATGTCTGGCACTGGAGAAAGTCCTCTTGATAGGTGTCCAATCCCTCTAGGCCAGGTGGAACATCCAATGCTCTTTGAATGGCCCCCTCGGAGACCGGGACTTTCTTTTGACGAACATAGACAGACTACAGGGTCGGCAAGTGAAAGTTGGAGTAGAATTTAACTACCCATGATAGATTGACCTGCTGCGGCTGTCTCCTCAAGAATCCACATTGTCTCCTTTCAATGCGGGGCTCCACAAGATTAGCAAGGTGTGTTGGAAGAATGAGTAGGCACTCATTATTGTAGTTCCTGTCAGCCAGGATGGGGAACATCTGCTCACAGTAACGGTTAGTGAACCGTGTAGAGTCCCAAGCAGGAAAAGCTTTCTCAGCTTTATCAACCTTGATGATTCGCTTTATCCGTTTTGTGGGTGGCTTGACAATTGTAGAAGGTTGTGCCTTAGCCAAGGTTCTTTTGGTGCCTTGCCTTGCCGGTGTCTTGTCAGTAGCCTTCCCCTTTCCTTTCTGGGTACCCATCCTAAGGAAGAAAGAAAGAGGAAGAAAGTTAAATATAGATAGCTAGCACTGGAAGGAAGAAATTCCAAGTGAGAATAAATGTCCAAGGAAATAAACAACGTCTTGAGTGCATGGTAGCTACAGCATGCAGGGAGGACATCAAAGAAGATCAAAAGGGCATATCATACAACTAGATGCAAGAGGAATCATGGTGATGAGCGGATAATTTATACGCTTTTTGGCATTGTTTTTAGTATGTTTTTAGTATGTTTTAGTTAGTTTTTATTATATTTTTATTAGTTTTTAGTTAAAATTTACTTTTCTGGACTTTACTATGAGTTTGTGTGTTTTTCTGTGATTTCAGGTATTTTCTGGCTGAAATTGAGGGACCTGAGCAAAAATCTGATTCAGAGGCTGAAAAGGACTGTAGATGCTGTTGGATTCTGACCTCCCTGCACTCGAAGTGGATTTTATGGAGCTACAGAAGCCCAATTGGCGCGCTCTCAACGGCGTTGGAAAGTAGACATCCTGGGCTTTCCAGCAATGCATAATTGTTTATACTTTGTCTAAGATTTGATGGCCTAAACTGGCGTTCCAAATCAGCTCAAAACTGCCCGGCGTTAAACGCCGGAACTGGCACAAGAATGGGAGTTAAACGCCCAAACTGGCACAAAAGCTGGCGTTTAACTCCAAGAAAAGTCTCTACACATGAAAGCTTCAATGCTTAACCCAAGCACACACCAAGTGGACCCGGAAGTGGATTTTTATGTCATTTACTCATTTCTGTAAACCCTAGGCTACTAGTTCTCTACATATAGGACCTTTTGCTATTGTATTTTATATCTTTTGATCACTTTAGATCTTTTGATCATCTTTGGATGTCTAGTTCTTAGATCATTGGGAGGCTGGCCATTCGGCCATGCCTAGACCTTGTTCTTATGTATTTTCAATGGTGGAGTTTCTACACACCATAGATTAAGGTGTGGAGCTCTGCTGTACCTCGAGTATTAATGCAATTACTATTGTTCTTCTATTCAATTCAGCTTATTCTTGTTCTAAGATATCACTTGTTCTTCAACTTGATGAATGTGATGATCCATGACACTCATCATCATTCTCACCCATGAACGTGTGCCTGACAACCACCTCCGTTCTATCTTAGATTGAGTGGATATCTCTTGGATCCCTTAATCGGAATCTTCGTGGTATAAGCTAGAATTGATGGCGGCATTCAAGAGAATTCGGAAGGTCTAAACCTTGTCTGTGGTATTCTGAGTAGGATTCAATGATTGAATGACTGTGACGAGCTTCAAACTCCTGAAGGCTGGGCGTTAGTGACAGACGCAAAAGAATCAATGGATTCTATTCCAACCTGATTGAGAACCGACAGATGATTAGCCGTGCCGTGACAGGGTACGTTGAACATTTTCACTGAGAGGACGGGATTGTAGCCACTGACAACGGTGATGCCCAACATACAGCTTGCCATGGAAAGGAGTAAGAAGGATCGGATGAAGACAGTAGGAAAGCAGAGAGACGGAAGGGACAAAGCATCTCCATTCGCTTATCTGAAATTCTCACCAATGAATTACATAAGTATATCTATCCTTATTTTATGCTTTATTCATAAATCATCCATAACCGTTTGAATCTGCCTGACTGAGATTTACAAGATGACCATAGCTTGCTTCATACCAACAATCTCCGTGGGATCGACCCTTACTCGCGTAAGGTTTATTACTTGGACGACCCAATGCACTTGCTGGTTAGTTGTGCGAAGTTGTGAAATTATATTTAGTCCATGGTATTGAGCACCAAGTTTTTGGAGCCATTACCGGGGATTGTTTGAGTTGTGAAAAGTAGAGATCACAATTTCGTGCACCACATGGCATGCAAGTAAGAGGCATGAGAAGCATGGCTCAAGCATCAAGTTCAATACTAAGTATCACATGGAAGAAAATAATGAGCAATTGTATGATGACAATTGTGAATGATAAACTCAATACATGTGAATGGCAAGAGTTGTGAAAAAAAGCATTAAAGTAGGAAGAGTATAATAGAAAAGAGTTCAAAATGCCACGTTGGCATTTTCACAAACACTTGGTGTTCAAGGTAAAATAGGAATGAAAATAAGTAATCCAAATGTATGTGAGATCCATAAGAAAAGATCAATTGTCAAATTACACCTCAAAATATCCACAAACTCAAGATAATAAAATAATACCCAAATAAAGCTCCAACACCAACATAAAAATGCAAGAGAAAAGAAAGAAAAAGAAATCATAAATAACTAAGCTAAGAGAAATTAGGAAGAAAAGAAAACAAGAATTAAATGCAATAAATGAGAAAAGAAGGAGAGAGTAGATAAGGGGAAGAAAAGAAACCTTAATGAAAAAGATGGAGAGATGAAGATGAGAGAATAGGGGAGGAAGAAGTAAGAAAAGAGAGGAAGGGAAGAAGAAAGAAAGAAGAAAGAAGATAGAGAGAAAATTAGGATTTGGGGGGGTTTGAAACTGGGCGGCGCGCTGGATTAAGTAAGGCGGCGCGACCGACGCGCAGGCATGCAGCACGCGGACGCATGCATTGCGCAAGAAGAAAGGACACGTAAGCATCCTGTGCGCGGACGCGTGCCCTGGTTTGTGCCAGCCACGCGAGTCCAGCCTCACGCACGCACAACTTTCTGTGTGTCTTGCATTCGGGGCGAAAGTTGCAGACGACGCAAGCGCACCATGCACGCGCACGCGTGGATGGGCAGGTGGTAAAAGGGGCGCGCATGCCCAACATACAGCTTGCCATGGAAAGGAGTAAGAAGGATTGGATGAAGACAGTAGGAAAGCAGAGAGACGGAAGGGACAAAGCATCTCCACACGCTTATCTGAAATTCTAACCAATGAATTACATAAGTATCTCTATCTTTATTTTATGCTTTATTCATAAATCATCCATAACCATTTGAATCTGCCTGACTGAGATTTACAAGGTGACCATAGCTTGCTTCATACCAACAATCTCCGTGGGATCGACCCTTACTCGCGTAAGGTTTATTACATGGACGACCTAGTGCACTTGCTGGTTAGTTGTGCAAAGTTGTGATAAAGAGTTTAGATTGCAATTGAGCGTACCATGTTGATGGCGCCATTGATGATCACAATTTCCGCGCACCATAGTTGCAGCTTCCTCTCAGCCCTCACTTTCTCGAGTTCCATGTTGCACTCCCTTATTGCCCAGAAAGCCTTGTGTTCCACCTCCACTGGGAGGTGACAAGCCTTTCCGTGGGCTAGGTGAAAGGGACTCATTCCGATTAGTGTCTTGTACACAGTCTGATATGCTCAAAGCGCATCTGCAAGCCTGGTGCTCCAGTCTTTTCTATGAGGCTTAATGATCTTCTCCAGGATACGCTTTATCTATCTATTTGACATTTCGGCTTGCCCATTGGTCTGGGGGTGGTAAGGTGTGGCCACCTTGTGAACAATCCCATGTTTCTTCAATAGACCTGTTAATCTCTTGTTACAGAAGTGAGTGCCTTGATCACTTACGATTGCTCGTGGTGATCCAAAGCGATAGATAATATTATTTCGAACAAAGGAGACAACAGTGTTAGCATCATCAGTGCAGGTAGGAATTGCTTCCACCCATTTAGAAACATAATCTACAGCTAACAGTACATATAAGAAACCATGAGAGTTTGGAAATGGACCCATGAAGTCAATGCTCCAAACATCAAAAATTTCACAAAACAATATAGGTTGTTGGTGCATTTCATCCCTCTTGGATATATTCCCAAACCTCTGGCATGCGGAGCAAGATTCACAAAAAGTAGTGGCGTCCTTAAATAGTGTGGGCCACCAGAATCCACAGTCTAGAATTTTTCTAGCCGTCCTTTGAGGACCAAAATGTCCACCACTCTCAGAAGAGTGGCAGGTGATGAACGGACTTTAGTACGGTCTAGAATTCACAAATACAGGCTCGTTGAAAGTATAGCTTCTAAACCAACTAAAATCCTTTCGTACAAAAGATTGTTTGTCATAAGTACAAACTCCTAATAAATAATAACCAAAGTATTTAAACCTCGGGTCGTCTCTCAAGGAATTGCAGGGAAGTATGCTTATAATTGGTTATGGAAAAGTGTGTTTTGGGGTTTTTTGAGATAAGAAGCAAGAATAGTAAATGGTAATGAAAATCAAATGACTGGAAAAGCTCTTGGTAAGGTATGAGAACTGAAAATCCTATCCTAGTTATTCTTATCAATTGTGATGAGAATTGTTCATTGCTCCCACTTAGTTAATCCTCAACGAATGAAGGAAAGTCAAGTGGACTAATTAATTTGATTCTTCAAGTCCTAGTCAACTCCTAAGGAAAGACTAGCTTTAGAGGAATCCAAATCAATCAGCAACTTTCAATTATCAATCAACAAGGAGTTTGATAACTCAAGTGTTACCAATTACTCAACCAAGCCAAGAACATAAAATCCCACTCTAACATCCTTCTAAGCATTTTGTCAAGTACTTGGAGGGCATAACATAAAAACATAGAAAAGCAATAAGAGATAATAAAATCCAAACAATCAATTGCATTAATATGGAAATTGAATCTAACATCAAAAGTTCACAAACTAAAATAATAACAATGAGTAATCAATAAGAGTAGAAGAGAAATCCTAAATCCTAAAATTTAGAGAGAGGAGAGAGCCTCTCTCTCTAAAAACTACATCTAAAACCTAAAATTGTGTGAATGAAAAGTTGTGTGAATGAATGTTGTGTATGGATTCCCCCACTCTGTAGCCTCTAATCTATGTTTTCTGGGCCAAAAACTGGGTCAAAAATAGCCCAGAAATCGCTGGGGGCAATTTCTGATACGTACAGGTCGCGGCTCTGTCACGCGTACGTGTTGTCCACGCGTACACGTGGATTGAATTTTCGCCAGGTCACGCGTAAGCGTGATTTACGCGTGCGCGTCACCTAACAGCATGGCAACTATAGCAAATTATATATCGTTGCAAAGCCCCGGATGTTAGCTTTCCAACGCAACTGGAACCGTCTCATTTGTATTCCTTCAGATTTTGCATGCTTCCTTTCCAGTTTTACAGTTCCTTCAGCTTCTTGTATTCCTTCCACTTTTGCATGCTTCCTTTTCATCCTCTAAGCCATTTCCTTCCCTGTAATCTCTGAAAATACTTAACACACATATCAAGGCATCGAATGGTAATGAGAGAGGATTAAAATTAGCTAAATTAAGACCAAAAAAACATGTTTTCAATCATAGCACAAAATCATGAAGGAAATGTAAAACATGAAATTTCAATGAATAAGTGTGAGATTAGTGGATAAAATCCACTCAATTAAGCACAAGATGTACCATGAAATAGTGGTGCATCAAATCTCCCAACACTTAAACATTAGCATGTCATCATGCTAAGCTCAAGAGAGACTATAAGAGAGCGAAGAGGAATGGTAGAATGTATGAAATGCAACCTATTTGTATGAATGCAACTATATGCTAAAATATTGTTACCTACTTAGTTAAAAGTAAATAAACCTTTCAAGAACAAATAAGAACTAGATTTCACTCATTCAAATCATAAAAATGAAGTACAAATAACTTGCAAGAAGAAAATAGCTTATGAAAGCCGGGAACAAAGAATCGAGCATCGAACCCTTACTGGAAGTGTGTACACTCTAATTACTCAAGTGTTTAAGATTCGATTCTCTCAATTATCTACTAATCTTGCTTTCTAAGACTTGCTCTTCTTCTATCAATCAACAAAGATTTAATACATAGATACACATATCAAGAGGTCTTTTAAGAGTTGTAATGGGGATAGGGTCAAGGTAGGATTGTATTTGGTCAAGTGGACTAAAATCTTATCCTTAATTAACTTAAACTTCCCACCTAATTTAAGACAATCCATGTAATTAAAATACAATATCTAACTTCCCATTAACTGTGTTTTTCATATATTCATGCATTCTAAATTTAAGTACAACTCATATGCATTGATATCACCATTTACTTTGGGGCATTTTGTCCCCTTTCTATTATTTGCTTTTTTTCTTTTCCTTTTTCTTTTATTTTTCTTGTATTTATTATTATAATTTTTTTTTCTTTTGTTTTTCACAATGCATTAAGGTTGCAAAAACCGGACCGGTTATTGAACCAGTCGAGTGACTGGTTTAATGGTTCGATGGTCCAAATGGGATCGAACCGTGGTTGAACCGGTTTAGTTAAATATAGAATAAAATCATTAAAAAATTCAATATATAACAACAATAAACTGAGTTTTCATAATAGCAGAAGATTTGCTGACCAAACATTTGTTCTTTGGTCTTATTCATAAGCTGATCTTAATCTTAGATTTATTGAACAATACATTGCCATGGCATATTAATTGTTATAGTTTCTATATGCAGCAATCATATTTGATTAAGAATAGAAATAAAAAATAATAATAAAATTTATTTATTTCCAATTGTAATTATATGACAAATAGTACTTACACATATTAATAAAACATTTGCCATTACCGTAATTACAACAAAATTGAGAATTACAGCCGTTCAGAATCTAAAATTATATCAAAATTCTATTGAGCATTCAAAATCCAGAATCCAAAATTGAAAAATCAGTACAGTAGCCATTACATATAATTAACCAAATAATTAATTAAATAAATAATCCAAAATTGAATTACATGTAGCAGCCATTACATACAGAACTCTGCATCAATCCATATAATTAGCTAAATAAAGAACTCTGCATCAATTCACATAGTTCATTAACAAAATAAAAAAAATTAGTTGAAAAACCACTACAACTTACCGCAACAGAGAGTAGAGTAGGCATTTAGGTCACGGCGACAAAACAGATTCCCAACGGTATTGACAGAAAAGCTTACCAGATGAGCAGACAATGCCGACCATGGAAGCATCAGAGTTCAAATTCCCAGACGACCAAACGACGCCGATGACGCTGCCCATTGGATGTCCTTCTGCCTAGTGATAGTAGCTCTAATGTGGTAGACTGGGAGGGACGGTGGCCTTCGTTGGAGTTGGATGAACTGATGAAGATAGGACTTGAAAGTGAAATTAGGGTTGAGGTGTGGTGGCTGGTAAGTGAGAGAACTGAGGTCTCAGTTTGTATAAAGGGTTGGATAATTGGGTTACCGGGTCAGCTTTGTGGGTAAGCGGGTTGGGCCTGTTTAGTTTTTTTTTCGTCAAAACGACGCCGTTTTGAATCTAAAGTAAAAAATAGGTACTGATAAAAACCCGGCCGATTCGGCTGGTTCACCGTCGGCCAATTTTTTTACCAGTTTTTTGCAGGACGATTTTAGGAGGCGACCGAACCGGACTGGTGACCGGTTCCCGGTTAACCCGGTTGAACCTGCCGGTCCGGTCTGGTTTTCAAAACCATGCAATGCATATGATTAAGGTATTGAATGCATGAACATATTCTCAACATTCTTTCACATTTTCAGAAAATTCTAACATACTCAATTCTCAAACCAAATGTTTCCAAACCCAATTTCCCCACACTTAAATCATGAACACTCTCACTAGTTTAAGCTAACCAAGGATTCAAATTAAGGACATTATTGTTTTCCGCTTAGAGTTAATAATGTGCTAAAGTAAAGAATAAAAGGAGTAAAATAGGCTCAAATTAATCTGCAAAGGATAATGAAAGGGTAGGGCCATATGGGTATGTGAGCTAAATGAAACAATGCCTCAATCATATAAGTGCATGCATACATTAAACCATGGAAATATAGAATTAGGCAAGACAAAGATCACAATTTTAGAGAGAACAACACACACAAAAATAAAATATTGGTTGATAAAATGCAACCAATCAAAATAGGCTCAAAATCTCACTGGTTTTGTATGTTCGAGCTCTAAAATCATGTTCCAAAAATAAATTTCTTCAAACAAGTTTAGCAAAAATTTTAATTCAAATTAGTAAAATGCTATAAAATAATTTCTTGAAAAAGAACATATTACTTTAACTAAGTAGTGGTAAAATATTCACAAAATCAAACAAACATGCAAATGCAACAATGAACTAACAAAGAAAATCCCACGTTGGTGTTGAGAAAGAACTAACTAACCCGCGGAAGTCGGTATCGACCTCTCCACACTTAAAGATTGCACCGTCCTCGGTGCATGCAAAGTTGTGCAAGTGGACGGGTTTCTCCAACTGATGCCTTTCTCCAAAGATCGTGCAGCAGACTTGTTTATAGCTTCAGTTAGAAACTTTTCCTTTTCCCTCATGGTAGCCATCCTAAAAGAAGAGAAAAAGGAAGGGAGTAACTCACAAACAAAGATAGGAAAACAAATAGAATATGGGTGGGTTGATGCCAAATAATGAGGATCTCAACTACATGGTAGCTACAACATGCAAGTGAGAAAATAGTAGAAGCAAATGGCATATGAATAGTGCAAAAATTGCAATAATGGGTGAGAGAGTGTGGGTAATGAAAGACAATATAAGTGTGCATCAATGCAAATGGAATACAAATATCATAAAAGATTAGCATTGACATCTAAATAATATTACCCAACAATGGAAACAAGTCACGAAGCACCAAAAGAAAGCAAGAGAAATGCAACAGTAGAATAAGAACATTTAACACCAATAGAAGAATAATAAACATGGAAAAGAAAATAAAAACATGCATACGGTTAGAATGCAATGAATGAAAGTATGTAAATGAAGTGAGGAAAAGAAAATGAGAGGGAAAATGGAGCTGATGAAAGTAAGAAATGAGGAGGAAAGAATGAGAAAGGAAAGAGAAAAGTAGAAGAATGGAATCTGCGAAGCGACACGTAAGTGTCGCCCACGCGTACGCGTGGGTGTGCAAAAGAAGACACGACGCGTAAGCGTCGTCCACGCTTATGCGTGGGTGAGCAAAAATACAAGTGACGCGTAAGCGTCGGTCACGCGTATGCGTGACCACTGGTTGTGCTAAACACACAATACCAGCACCAAGGCAGCACAACTCTCGGCCAAATCACTCATTGACACCGATTTTCCATCCACGCATACACGTCGCTGACGCTTACGCGTGGGTTGGCTCGTGCGCAAGGCGCCCTTCCTGCACAGCTCTCGCGTAACCTTCTGTAAGGTTTAGTGTTGCATGTGATGCGTCGCGCACGCGTGGGATATATATATATATATATATAGAATGCAGAGGATGACGCAGAATGTATGAATGAACACGGATAAAAATAAAACAAAATAGAACTAAGAATGAAAAGGAACGATCATACCATGGTGGGTTGTCTCCCACCTAACACTTTTAAAGTTGGACATATGGTGAGCTCCTTGTCATGGTGGCTTGTGCTTAAACTCATCCTGAAACTTCCACCAACGCTTGGACTTCCAACAATCTCTATCAATTCCAGATACATTCCCGAAGCTTTGACGGAGTTCTTCACATTCTTTGAGCTCCCAAAGTCGATCCTCATGTATGATGGGATCCCAAATCTTGTTTCTACACCCATCTCCAAGTGGATCATGATGATTCCATCTGGGTGGTAAGCAATCCGAATTCTCACGAAGGCATCCAAACAGCTTCCTAGACCCATTCATTCGAGCTCTACACCAACCCTTGCATTTAGATTTTGAGCTCCTAACCACAACGAACCTAGGATTGTGTTGCCAACCACCAACCATCTCCCTCTCACTCTTAAAGCCACAAAGAGCTCTAAGCTGACCATCTGTCTCAAGTAAACCATATTCAAGTGGGAAAGTAAAGGTCAAGGATAAGAATTTTACCCGCTTAAATGTTGTATTAGATGGTAATGGCTTTGGGGGAGATGTCTCCAACAGCTTTGGCAAGGTGATTTCACGCTCCATTCCCTTGAGTTCTTCCTTGACAACTTCCACCTCTTTGCAAGCTTCTTCAATATCAACCTCTCCCTCTTGGTGGCTTTCTTCCAATTTGATCTCTTCTTCATTGTTCACCAAGGGCATGGGGGATTGTGCTTCTTCTTCATTAATCTCCATCTCTTGATTAACCTCTTCAAAGTCTTCAACCATGATATACCTTGGAGGTTGTACACCCTCCTCAGCATCAATTTCAAATGTCTTGGAAGGAGGCTCTATGACTTGACCTTCCTATGGAGGATCCGCATCTCCTGAGTTCTCAACCACTTCCTCTTTAACTATTGCGGCTTTGTCCAATTGTTTTAGCATAAAATCGTACTCCTCCATGATGATTCCCTTTCTATGACGACTCCCTTCAACTACTCCTTCATCTTCAATGGTCTCTCCTACTTCCACATTTTGGGCCTCCTCTTGCTCCCCTGGAAATAAGGCCGCGTGTAACCGATCCATTGCGATTGCGTCCCTAAGACGATTGATGACAAGTCATCATATACCCATTTTTCAAGCTAATTTCACTTGTTTTGTTAGCATTTATGCACTTTCTTGCATCCTAAGTAAGTGATTTGGAGTGAAAATGCATAACTTCTCTAAATCAAGCAACCACCATGAAATTAATGTTAAATCATGAGGTTTAAGCTAATTTTAATTGAATTTTAATTGATTTATAAGCCTCTTGAATTTAGTGATACTTTGAGTGGTTGTGTTGGTTTATTGTAGGTGAAGAAAAGAAAAGAAAAGGAAAAGCGTGGCCTAAGAAGTGTAGCCCAAGGAAAGGAAAGTGTGGCAAAAGAGAGAAGAAGCGTGCCGCATGCAAAGGGGGAGGCAACATTGCCCTCCACAAGGGCACACTGCCCTCTAGGAGGGCAACATAAGAGAACCAAGAAGAGAAGGCAACTCTGCCCTGCCCACTACAAGGGCAGAGCACAAAATGTGCCTTGGAACCAAGAGGAAGAGAACCTTGCCCTGCCCTCCACAAGGGCAGTATCGGGCACTCCAAGGAAAGAAATCAAAGGAAAAATGCCTATGATGCATGCCACAAGGATCGAACAAGGAACCATGAAGAGGCAAGGAACTAAGGTTGAGTGCCGTGCCAAGAAGCCAAGGAAATTAATTGAGCGTGTGCTCCAGCCAAGAATCGAACACGGGAGTGCAATTTGGAAACACTGCCCTGCCCTCCGCGAGGGCAGGGCAGCATTTGGTTGGTGCACAAATCTGGCGCACCACGCACGAATCTAGCGCACCAATCCTCGTCCCTGGCAGCACCAACGCGCACCACGCACAAGCTGGCAGCACCATATTTTTCTGCCCTGCCCTTGGCGCGGGCAGGGCAGTGTTTTGCGCACCAAAGTCGCGCCAAGCATGCACCAGCCGCATCAATCTTCCGCACCAAGCATCAATTTTCTGCCCTGCCCTCCACAAGGGCAGGGCAGCCTCCTGGGAGCCACCATTTTGGGCCGAAAATTTAAATTAAAAATCCATTTGAATTCATTTCTTCACCAATTCAAAAGCCCATCCAAATCCCAATATCCAAGAATAGAAAGTGTATAAATAGGAGTTAGTTTGATGTAATTAGGAGGTTTTACCTTTACGTTTTACTTTACTTTTACCTTTACTTTTGAATTTTACTCTCACTTTTCTTTTAAGCTTTGGCAATTGTTCTTGGTGACTTCACTGAGACTTCTGAGAATTGGGGAGGAGAATTGATCTCTCTTCTTCCTCATTCTTGCCTGAGCATTTCTAATCTTCTGTTTCTGAGTTTTGGGTGTGAGAAATTGAGGAAATTCTGTCTCAATTCCCATTCAAACTCTCTTTAACTCTTTTCTGCATAATTCAATTCAATTTCAATTTCCTTTACTGCCTCCCCTTCTAATTCTTGTCAATTGCTTTGTTAACTTGGATCTAGGAAGGCAAATAGAGATCTAGGCTCTGCTACCTAGTCTCTTGAGACCTGAGACCCAATTTTGCTTTTGGTTCTTCTGTGAACCTTGCTGCACTTTAATTTCCTATTCTGTTTGAATTTCTGTTTGATCTAAATTCATCTTTCACTTAATTGATTGCTGCAATTTACTTCTTCTTTGTTTAGATCCTGCATTCCCATTCCTCAATTCCCTTTTACTTTCAAGCAATTTATATTTCTTGCAATTTAAGTTACTGCAATTTACATTTCTTGCACTTTAAGTTTCAGTCATTTACTTTCTTGTTCTTTAAGATTCAGTCCATTTTACCTTCCTGTTCTTTAATTTACTGCAAATTCCCCTCTCCCTTTACATTTACTGTCATTTACTTCCTGTTAAACACAAATCACTCAACCAACACTTGATCCGCTTGACTAAACCACCCACTAAACTAAAATTGCTCAATCCTTCAATCCCTGTGGGATCGACCTTACTCATGTGAGTTATTATTACTTGATGTGACCCGGTACACTTGCCGGTGAGTTTTGTGTTGGATCGCTTTCCACACATCAAGTTTTTGGCGCCGTTGCCGGGGATTGAAATAGATTGACAATGATTAAGTGAAGTGGAGGTCTAGATTAAGCACTTTTTTCTTTTCTGTTATTCTAATTCTTACTAACACACTAACTGTTTGAATTTTTGCTTAAACTAACTAAAACTTCATTCTAACCATAGATTGAAGTTTCATTAGCTTTCTGGGTTTGTGTGTTTATTGTTGTGTGTTTGTATGTCAGGTACAGGAAGATCTTCCCCTATCCTCTCTGAAATTGATCAAAGAACTCTTCGGAGAATAAGAAGAGCCGAAAGAGGGAAGAACGTTGTTGGAGAAGAAGAATCTGAGGAGGAATTCCAAGAAATGGAAGGAGATACTAATCAACCAGGAGAAGGAGCCAACAATAATCAACAACAGAGAAGAGTCTTGGCTTCATACACATTTGTAAATGCTAGGCATTGTGGGAGTAGCATTCTTCCTCCCAATGTCAATGCAAACAATTTTGAACTCAAGCCACAACTCATCACTCTGGTTCAAAACAATTGTTCTTTTGGAGGAGGGCCTTTGGAGGATCCAAATCAACATTTGTCTACTTTCTTGAGAATCTGTGACACAGTGAAAACAAATGGTGTACCCCCTGATAGCTACAAGTTGCTGCTCTTCCCATTCTCTCTCAGAGACAAAGCCACTCAATGGCTAGAGACCTTTCCAAAAGAAAGCATCAACACTTGGGATGACTTGGTGAGCAAGTTTCTTGCCAAATTTTATCCCCCTCAAAGAATCCTAAGGTTGAAGACTGAGGTTCAAACGTTCACTCAATTGGAGGCTGAGAACTTATATGAAGCATGGGAGAGATATAAAGCTCTATTAAGGAAGTGTCCACCAGAGATGTTCACTGAGTGGGACAAGTTGCAGAACTTCTATGAGGGACTCACTCTTAAAGCTCAAGAAGCTCTTGATCACTCTGCCGGAGGCTCATTACAGCTCATGAAAACCACAGAGGAAGCTCGAAACCTCATTGATATGGTGGCCAACAACCAATATTTCTTTGCTCATCAAAGACAACGCCAACCATCACAGAGAAGAGGAGTAATGGAGTTGGAAGGAGTTGATTCTATTCTGGCTCAGAACAAGATGATACAGCAGCAGATTCAACAACAATTTGAGCAAATGACCAAAAGGATTGATGGCTTACAAGTGGCAGCAGTGAGCACCACAAGCCAACCTCCAACCACTTGGGTGCAAAGTGAAGAAACTCAAGAAGAGCAACAGCAAGAGTGATGAGCGGATATTTTATACGCTTTTTGGGGGTAATTTCATGTAGATTTTAGTATGTTTTAATTAGTTTTTAATAGAATTTTATTAGTTTTTAAGCAAAAATCATATTTCTGGACTTTACTATGAGTGTGTGTATTTTTCTGTAATTTCAGGTATTTTCTGGCTGAAATTGAGGGAGCTGAGCAAAAATCTGACTTAGGCTGAAAAAGGACTGCTGATGCTGTTGGATCCTGACCTCCCTGCACTCAAAATGGATTTTCTGGAGCTACAGGAGTCCAATTGGCACGCTCTCAACGGCGTTGGAAAGTAGACATCCAGGGCTTTCCAGCAATATATAATAGTCCATACTTTGCGCAAGGATAGACGACGTAACTTGGCGTTGAACGTCAAGTTCATGCTGCTGTCTGGAGTTAAACGCCAGAAAAACGTCATGATCCGGAGTTGAACGCCCAAAACACGTCATAACCTGGAGTTTAACGCCAAGAAAGGCCTCTACTCGTGGATAGCTTTAATCTCAGCCCCAGCACACACCAAGTGGGCCCCAGAAGTGGATTTCTGCACCAATTATCTTAGTTTATTCATTTTCTGTAAACCTAGGTTACTAGTTTACTATTTAAACAACTTTTACAGACATTTCTTGTACCTCATGACATTTTCAGATCTGAATTACATACTTTTGACGGCATGAGTCTCTAAACTCCATTGTTGGGGGTGAGGAGCTCTGCAGCGTTTCGATGATTTAATACAATTCCTTTGTTTTCCATTCAAACACGCTTGTTCTTATCTAAGATGTTTGTTCGCGCTTAATTGTGAAGAAGGTGATGATCCGTGACACTCATCACCTTCCTCAATCCATGAACGTGTGCCTGACAACCACCTCCGTTCTACATCAGACTGAATGAATATCTCTTAGATTCCTTAATCAGAATCTTCGTGGTATAAGCCGGATTGATGGCGGTATTCATGAGAATCCGGAAAGTCTAAACCTTGTCTGTGGTATTCCGAGTAGGATTCTGGGATTGAATGACTGTGACGTGCTTCAAACTCCTGAGGGCTGGGCGTTAGTGACAGACGCAAAAGAATCAATGGATTCTATTCCAACCTGATTGAGAACCGACAGATGATTAGCCGTGCTGTGACAGAGCATAGGAATATTTTCACTGAGAGGATGGGAAGTAGCCATTGACAACGGTGACACCCTACATAGAGCTTGCCATGGAAGGAGCCTTGCGTGTATTGAAGGATTTCAAGGAAGAGTTGAAGTCAAAGGACAAAGCATCTCCAAAACTCCAACATATTCCACAGTCCTTTATAAACAAATAACTCTATTGTTCAAGTAATAACTATTTATTTTATGCCCTTTTTCTCTATTAAAATACGAGGCTAAAGAATCCTATTGGTATCCTGACTAAGACAAATAAAATAAATATTGATTGCTTCAAGCCAATAATCTCCGTGGGATCGACCCTTACTCACGTAAGGTATTACTTGGACGACCCAGTGCACTTGCTGGTTAGTTGTGCGAATCACAAATTCGTGCACCAAGTTTTTGGCGCCGTTGCCGGGGATTATTGAGTTTGGACAATTGAAGGCTTATTTTATTTCTTAGATTAGGAATAATTTATTTTTATTTTTATTGTTATAGAGTCATTAAATCTTGATAGGATAGTTTCTTTTCAAAAATTTCTTTTCAAAATTTATTATTTTTCTTTTAATTAATTGCTAATTTTCGTGAGTTTAGTGTCTTGTTCTAAGTTTGGTGTCAATTGCATATCTCATATTTTTCTTTAAAATTTTCGACTTGTGTTCTTTGTTCTTCATTAATCTTCAAGTTGTTCTTGCTTATTTTTCTTGTTTGATCTTGAGTTTTTCTTGCTTTGTGTCTTTTCTTGTTTCACTTGTGTTCTTTTTAAGGCACTAATTGGAATATCTAGAACAAGTGTTATATTTATTCCCAATTGGCTAAAGCATTGGCTTATATTCTTGATGAGGGAGCACCAGTACTTTTGAAAATCTTTTTCAAAAATAATTTTTCTTGATTTAATCTTGTGCCAAACTTTAAGTTTGGTGTTTTCTTGTTAGTCTCTCATAATTTTCGAAAATTTCATTAAAGTTTTCTAAAAATTTTAAGTTTGGTGTTCTTCCTTTTGTTCTTGGTGTTCTTGTGAATCTTCAAGGTGTTCTTGAGTTTTTCTTGTGTTTTGATCTTAAAATTTTTAAGTTTGGTGTTCCTTGGTGTTTTCCCTCCAAAAATTTTCGAAAAACAAGGAGCATTGGATCTAAAAATTTCAAGTCTTGTGTCTTTTGTGTGTTTTTCTCTTTCATCATAAAATTCAAAATTTAAAAAATTTTATTTTCTAACTAATTTTGAACTACATTTTTTCGAAAATCTTTTATAAAAATTCAATTTTCAATTTCAAAATATTTCCACTTTCTTTTATTTACTTCGTTTTTATTTTATTTTATAAAAATTAATTTTTATAAAATAAATAATATCAACATATATACCCTTTCTTTTAGTCCAACATGGAAGCACCTATGAATGAACAGTCCAAGAGGACTTTGGGGTCATATGCCAACCCCTCTACTGCTTCATATGGGAGTAGCATCTGTATACCCTCCATTGGAGTTAGTAGCTTTGAGTTGAATCCTCAACTCATTATCATGGTGCAGCAAAACTGCAAGTATTCTGGTCTTCCACATGAAGAACCTACAGAGTTTCTGGCACAATTTTTGCAAATTGCTGACACAGTACATGATAAAGAAGTGGATCAGGATGTCTACAGATTATTACTGTTTCCATTTGCTGTAAAAGATCAAGCTAAGAGGTGGTTAAATAACCAGCCTAAGAACAGCATAAAAACATGGAAACAGCTGTCGGAAAAATTCCTGAATCATTATTTCCCTCCCAAATGGATGACACAGCTAAGGCTAAACATCCAAGGCTTCAAACAAGGAGATAATGAATCCCTTTATGATGCTTGGAAGAGATACAGAGAGATGCTAAGAAAATGCCCCTCTGAAATGTTTTCAGAATGGGTGCAATTAGACATCTTCTACTATGGGCTTACAGAAAAAGCTCAGATTTCTCTAGACCACTCAGCTGGTGGATCTATACATATGAGAAAAACAATTGAAGAAGCTCAAGAGCTTATTGATACAGTTGCCAGAAATCAGCATCTGTACCTAAGCAGTGAATCCTCTATGAAAGAAGAAGCTAAAACAGTAACTGCAGAAATCAGTCCAGTGGATCAGGCTAATGAATTCAATCAGCAATTAGATTTTCTAACTCAGCAACTAGCCGAATTCAAAGAAATATTACAGGAAACAAGAATGGCTAACAGGAACATGGAAGTGCAATTAAAGCAGACAGAAAAGCAACTGTCAAAACAAATAACAGAAGAATGTCAAGCAGTTCAATTAAGAAGTGGGAAAACATTAAATACCTCACTTCAAAGCAGCAGGAAACCAAGAAATGAACAAGAGGATACTCAAAATCCCTCTGAGGACAAGCAGAGCCCAGAGAGGAACAAAGCTGGCGCTGAACGCCCAGACCATGCTCATTTTTGGCGTTCAACGCCAGAAACAAGCATGAATCCGGCGTTGAACGCCCAAAGGGAGCATGGTTCTGGCGTTCAAACGCCAGTAACAAACAAGGAAGTGGCGTCTAACGCCACTCCAGCTCCCACCACTGGCATTCAAATTCCAGTGGGGAATCAGTCACATACAAGTGCTAACCTTTCTAAAAAGGCTTCCCAACCCACTCCTGTAGGTGATAAACCTGCAGCAACTAAGGTTGAGGAATACAAAGCCAAAATGCCTTATCCTCAAAAACTCCGCCAAGCGGAACAGGATAAGCAATTTGCCCGCTTTGCAGACTATCTCAGGACTCTTGAAATAAAGATTCCGTTTGCAGAAGCACTTGAGCAAATACCTTCTTATGCTAAGTTCATGAAAGAAATCTTAAGTCATAAGAAGGATTGGAGGGAAACTGAAAAAGTCTACCTCACTGAAGAATGCAGTGCAGTCATTCTGAAAAGCTTACCTGAGAAGCTTAAAGATCCTGGGAGCTTTATGATACCATGCACATTAGAGGGTAATTGTACCAAGCAAGCTTTATGTGATCTTGGGGTAAGTATCAACTTAATACCTGCATCTACTATCAGAAAGCTTGGTTTAACTGAAGAAATCAAACCAACCAGGATATGTCTTCAACTTGCTGATGGCTCAATTAAGTACCCATCAGGCGTGATTGAAGACATGATTGTCAAGGTTGGGCCATTTGCCTTTCCTACTGACTTTATGGTGCTGGAAATGGAGGAGCACAAGAGTGCAACTCTCATTCTAGGAAGACCTTTCCTAGCAACTGGCCGAACCCTCATTGACGTCCAAAAAGGGGAAGTAACCTTGAGAGTCAATGAGGAGGAGTTCAAATTGAATGTTGTCAAAGCCATGCAACATCCAGACACCCCGAATGACTGCATGAGTGTTGATGTTATTGACTCTCTGGTAAGAGAGGTCAATATGGCTGAGAGTCCCGAATCAGAGCTAGAGGACATCTTTAAAGACGTCCAGCCTGATCTGGAGGAGTCAGAGAAAATAGTAGAACCTCTGAAAATCCCTCAGGAAGAGGAGAAGCCTCCTAAACCTGAGCTCAAACCATTACCACCCTCCCTAAAATATGTATTTCTGGGAGAAGGTGATACCTTTCCTGTAATCATAAGCTCTACCTTAGAGTCACAGGAAGAGGAAGCACTAATTCAAGTGCTAAGGACACACAAGACAGCTCTTGGGTGGTCCATTAGTGATCTTAAGGGCATTAGCCCAGCTAGATGCATGCACAAGATCTTACTGGAGGGTGACGCCAAGCCAGTGGTTCAACCACAAAGGCGGCTGAACCCAGCAATGAAGGAAGTAGTGCAGAAAGAGGTCACTAAATTACTAGAGGCTGGGATTATTTATCCTATTTCTGACAGCCCCTGGGTGAGCCCTGTCCAAGTTGTCCCTAAGAAAGGTGGCATGACAGTGATTCATAATGAAAAAAATGAACTGGTTCCTACAAGAACAGTTACAGGGTGGCGTATGTGCATTGATTATAGAAGGCTCAATACAGCCACCAGAAAGGATCATTTTCCTTTACCATTCATAGACCAGATGCTAGAAAGACTAGCAGGTCATGAATACTACTGCTTCCTGGATGGATATTCAGGTTATAATCAAATTGCAGTAGATCCCCAGGATCAGGAGAAAACGGCATTCACATGCCCATCCGGAGTATTTGCATACAGAAGGATGCCATTTGGCCTGTGCAATGCACCTGCAACTTTTCAGAGGTGCATGCTCTCAATTTTCTCTGATATGGTGGAAAAATTCCTGGAAGTCTTCATGGATGACTTTTCAGTATTTGGAGACTCATTCAGCTCCTGCCTTAACCATTTAGCACTTGTTCTGAAAAGGTGCCAAGAGACTAACCTGGTTTTAAACTGGGAAAAATGTCACTTTATGGTGACTGAAGGAATTGTCCTTGGGCACAAAATTTCGAACAAAGGAATAGAGGTGGATCAAGCTAAGGTAGAAGTAATTGAAAAATTACCACCACCTGCTAATGTTAAGGCAATCAGAAGCTTCCTGGGGCATGCAGGATTCTATAGGAGGTTTATAAAGGAGTTTTCAAAAATTGCTAAACCTCTGAGCAACCTGCTAGCTGCTGACACGCCATTTATCTTTGATAAAGAGTGTCTGCAGGCGTTTGAGACCCTGAAAGCTAAATTGGTCTCAGCACCAATCATCTCTGCACCAGACTGGACATTACCATTTGAATTAATGTGTGATGCCAGTGACCATGCCATTGGTGCAGTGTTGGGACAAAGGCATGACAAGCTTCTGCACATCATTTACTATGCCAGCCATGTTCTAAATGACGCACAGAAGAATTACACAACCACAGAAAAAGAACTACTTGCAGTAGTTTACGCCATTGATAAATTCAGATCCTATTTAGTAGGATCAAAAGTGATTGTGTACACTGATCATGCTGCTCTTAAATATCTACTCACAAAGCAGGATTCAAAACCCAGACTCATCAGATGGGTGTTGCTTCTGCAAGAGTTTGATATAGAAATAAGAGACAGAAAAGGGACAGAGAATCAAGTGGCAGATCACCTGTCCCGAATAGAACCAGTGGAAGGGGCGTCCCTCCCTCTCACTGAGATCTCTGAAACCTTTCCGGATGAGCAACTATTTGCCATCCAGGAAGTGCCATGGTTTGCAGACATTGCAAACTACAAGGCAGTGAAATTCATACCCAAAGAATACAGTAGGGTGCAATCAAAGAAATTAATCACAGATGCAAAGTACTATCTTTGGGATGAACCATATCTCTTCAAGAGATGTGCAGACGGAGTAATCCGTAGATGTGTGCCTAAAGAAGAAGCACAGAAGATCCTTTGGCATTGCCATGGATCACAGTATGGAGGACATTTTGGAAGTGAACGAACAGCCACAAGGGTCCTCCAAAGTGGCTTCTACTGGCCCACTCTCTATAAAGATTCCAGAGCATTTGTGCTTAATTGTGACAGTTGCCAAAGATCAGGCAACTTACCTCACAGTTATGCCATGCCTCAACAAGGAATCTTGGAGATTGAGTTGTTTGATGTATGGGGTATTGACTTCATGGGACCCTTCCCACCATCATACTCAAACACTTATATTCTGGTGGCAGTGGATTATGTATCCAAATGGGTGGAGGCTATTGCAACACCCACCAATGACACTAAGACAGTGTTAAAATTCCTCCAGAAACACATCTTCAGCAGATTTGGTATCCCTAGAGTGCTAATTAGTGATGGGGGCACTCATTTCTGCAATAAATAGCTTTATGCTGCTCTGGTTCGTTATGGAGTTAGCCACAGGGTAGCTACTCCATATCATCCACAAACTAATGGGCAAGCTGAAGTCTCAAATAGAGAGCTCAAAAGAATCCTGGAACGGACTGTAATTAACCGTAGAAAGGATTGGGCAAGAAGCTTGGATGATGCTCTATGGGCATACAAAACAGCATTCAAGACCCCCATAGGGACCTCTCCATACCAACTTGTGTATGGAAAGGCATGTCACTTGCCAGTGGAACTGGAACACAAGGCCTATTGGGCAACCAGATTCCTGAACCTTGATGCCAAGCTAGCTGGAGAAAAACGATTGCTCCAGTTAAATGAGCTAGAGGAATTTAGACTCAATGCTTTCGAAAATGCAAAGATTTACAAAGAGAAAGCGAAAAAATGGCATGATAAGAAATTGTCATCCAGAGTCTTTGAGCCGGGGCAGAAAGTTCTGCTATTTAACTCTAGGCTCAAATTATTCCCCGGGAAATTAAAATCCCAGTGGAGAGGTCCATATGTCATTACAAACGTATCACCATATGGATACATAGAGCTTCAGGATAATGACTCTAACAAAAAGTTCATTGTTAATGGACAAAGAGTCAAACATTATCTTGAAGGCAATTTTGAGAAAGAATGCTCAAAACTGAGACTTAATTAAAACTCAGTAATGATCCAGCTAATGATATTAAAGAAGCGCTTGCTGGGAGGCAACCCAGCCATTTACAAAGTTTATTTACTAATTATATAAATTTTCTTTTTTTACAGGTATATATCCAAGTATCTTCAAAGGGTAAAAATAGCAATTAAATTGGATTCACAGAGTTATAAGGGAAATTGGAAGCTCACTGGCGTGAAAAAGCCAGTAAGAAACATTTTGGGCGTTGAACGCCCAAAAGAAGCACCCACTGGGCGTTTAACGCCAGTAAGGGTAGCCTTCTGAGCGTTAAACGCCAGAAAGGAGCATCTTCTGGGCGTTAAACACCAGAAAGAAGCACCTTCTGGGCGTTTAACGCCAGATTGACAGCATCCTGGGCGTTTAGAAAAACGCCCAGCAACAAAGGACTTCCTGGCGTTCAACGCCAGAAAGATGCATCAGCTGGGCGTTGAACGCCCAGGAGAAGCAACATTTGGGCGTTAAACGCCCAAACCATGCAGCAGTTGGGCGTTTAACGCCAGGATAGTGGGGAGGAGGTAAAATTCGTTTTTCTTTACAAATTTTCTAAATTTTTAAGTTTCAATTCATGATTTCTTGCATAAACATGTTTCAAAATGTCATCCTTCAAAATCAAATTGGTTTTCTAAGAACCCTAATTTCTAAAATCCCTTTTTTCAAAAATATCAAATGTATCTTAATTCATAAACACAAATCTTTTTCCAATCCAATTCTTTTTCAAATATTTTTAATTTCTTCTCATATCTTTTTCAACTCATCTTATCTTTATTTGAAAATGCCTTTCCTTCTACTCCTCTCCTTTCCTTTCTTTTGCTTGAGGACAAGCAAACCTCTAAGTTTGGTGTGATTTGCCATGATGAGCGGATATTTTATACGCTTTTTGGGGGTAATTTCATGTAGATTTTAGTATGTTTTAATTAGTTTTTAATAGAATTTTATTAGTTTTTAAGCAAAAATCATATTTCTGGACTTTACTATGAGTGTGTGTATTTTTCTGTAATTTCAGGTATTTTCTGGCTGAAATTGAGGGAGCTGAGCAAAAATCTGACTTAGGCTGAAAAAGGACTGCTGATGCTGTTGGATCCTGACCTCCCTGCACTCGAAATGGATTTTCTGGAGCTACAGGAGTCCAATTGGCACGCTCTCAACGGCGTTGGAAAGTAGACATCCAGGGCTTTCCAGCAATATATAATAGTCCATATTTTGCGCAAGGATAGACGACGTAACTTGGCGTTGAACGCCAAGTTCATGCTGCTGTCTGGAGTTAAACGCCAGAAAAACGTCATGATCCGGAGTTGAACGCCCAAAACACGTCATAACCTGGAGTTTAACGCCAAGAAAGTCCTCTACTCGTGGATAGCTTTAATCTCAGCCCCAGCACACACCAAGTGGGCCCCAGAAGTGGATTTCTGCACCAATTATCTTAGTTTATTCATTTTCTGTAAACCTAGGTTACTAGTTTACTATTTAAACAACTTTTACAGACATTTCTTGTACCTCATGACATTTTCAGATCTGAATTACATACTTTTGACGGCATGAGTCTCTAAACTCCATTGTTGGGGGTGAGGAGCTCTGCAGCGTCTCGATGATTTAATACAATTCCTTTGTTTTCCATTCAAACACGCTTGTTCTTATCTAAGATGTTTGTTCGCGCTTAATTGTGAAGAAGGTGATGATCCGTGACACTCATCACCTTCCTCAATCCATGAACGTGTGCCTGACAACCACCTCCGTTCTACATCAGACTGAATGAATATCTCTTAGATTCCTTAATCAGAATCTTCGTGGTATAAGCCGGATTGATGGCGGTATTCATGAGAATCCGGAAAGTCTAAACCTTGTCTGTGGTATTCCGAGTAGGATTCTGGGATTGAATGACTGTGACGTGCTTCAAACTCCTGAGGGCTGGGCGTTAGTGACAGACGCAAAAGAATCAATGGATTCTATTCCAACCTGATTGAGAACCGACAGATGATTAGCCGGGCTGTGACAGAGCATAGGAATATTTTCACTGAGAGGATGGGAAGTAGCCATTGACAACGGTGACACCCTACATAGAGCTTGCCATGGAAGGAGCCTTGCGTGTATTGAAGGATTTCAAGGAAGAGTTGAAGTCAAAGGACAAAGCATCTCCAAAACTCCAACATATTCCACAGTCCTTTATAAACAAATAACTCTATTGTTCAAGTAATAACTATTTATTTTATGCCCTTTTTCTCTATTAAAATACGAGGCTAAAGAATCCTATTGGTATCCTGACTAAGACAAATAAAATAAATATTGATTGCTTCAAGCCAATAATCTCCGTGGGATCGACCCTTACTCACGTAAGGTATTACTTGGACGACCCAGTGCACTTGCTGGTTAGTTGTGCGAATCATAAATTCGTGCACCAAAGAGCAAGTCCAATACATGCACAACCAAAATCCTGGAACAAATGAAGTCTATGGTGACACTTACAATCCATCTTGGAAGAACCATCCCAACCTCAGATGGGGAGACAACCATAATCAAAACCAACAACCATGGCAGAGAAATACAGGCCAGAACAATTGGAAAAACACAAACAACCCCCAGCCAAACACTAGTCAAAATACATACAGAAAACCACAAAACAACTACCCAAATTCTAACCAATACCCACCCAATAACCACCCAACTAACCAAAACACCTATCATCATCCATCAACACCCCAAAATCAACCCATCTCACAAGACTCACAGAGAATCACCAATCTAGAGCTGCTCATGGAGAAACTAATGAAGAACCAAGAATTAACAACAAAGAACCAAGAAGCCTCCATGAAGAACCTAGAGAGGCAGATTGGACAAATCTCCAAGAAGATTTCTGTTGAAAAACCATCAAGTTCACTACCTAGTGACACCATTCCCAACCCAAAGGAAGAATGCAAGGTCGTGCAACTAAGAAGTGGAAAAGTGTTAACAGATGGTAACCAAGGGGCAACCAAGCATAATGACACTGAGCCAACAAAGAATCATGAAGCCATCAACAAGGATGTGATGACCAAGAATGTCCCAGAAAAACTCACAGAGGAAGATAACAAAACACAGAATTTGAAGAAAGGAAAGAAGATCCTGGAAGAACCAATTCCAAAACAACATCAAGTGGAGAAGAGCTCAACACCACCATTGCCTTATCCACAGAGATTTCACAAGGAAACAAAGGATCATCATTTCCACAAATTTCTTGAGACTTTCAAGAAGTTGGAGATCAACATACCTTTGGCCGAGGCTTTGGAGCAAATGCCTTTATATGCCAAGTTCTTAAAGGAGCTCATTAACAAGAAGAGACAGTGGAATGAAAAGGAGACTGTAATGCTCAGTGAAGAATGCAGTGCACTCATTAAAAAGGGACTCCCTCCCAAGCTTGAAGACCCTGGAGGTTTCTTCTTACCATGCACTATTGGAAACCTATTCATTAACAAGGGGATGTGTGATCTAGGAGCCAGCATAAATCTAATCCCATATTCTCTAGTGAAAAAGCTGGGCATAGAGGAGGTGAAACCAACACAGATGTCCTTGGAATTGGTGGATCAATCGGTAGTGTATCCTAAAGGGCTAATTGAGAACCTTTTAGTTAAGGTTGACAAGTTCATCTATCCGGCAGATTTTGTGATCCTGGATTCTTCAGAAAATGGAAGTGATTCCATAATACTTGGTCGACCATTTCTAGCCACTGCTAGAGCCATTGTGGATATAGAGCAGGGAGAGTTAACCCTCAGGATGCATGAGGAGAGCATCATCCTGAAAGTCTTTCCAGAATTACAAAGGGATGAAGAAACAAGCAAAACAAGTGGTGATCTCATTCCAAGGCAATCAACAGACAAGGCAGTAGAACAGAAAAACAAGCAGATGCAAGAAGAAAAAGGAATTCAAAAGGAAGCAGGGGTGATAAACAAAAAGGAAGGTATCACAACTCAAGTCACTGTCAAAGGAAGCATACCAACAAGGAAGAAAAAGAAGAAAAACAAGAAAAAGGCCTACAAGGGGTGGAAGAATAAGAAAATCCCAACTGAAGGATTTTCCAAAGGTGACAAAGTACAATTAGTATATCAACAGCTAGGAACAGAAGATTACTACACTGTCAACCAAGTGCTTTCTCTTGAGCATATGGAAATTGAACATCAAGGCACACAAAGAAGGCTGACAGTGAGAGGTGACAAGTTGAGACATCACCAACATCAACCACCTTAAAGGGAGTTCAATGTCAAGCTAGTGACAATAAAAGAGCGCTTGTTGGGAGGCAACCCAACCTGAGGTAGTTTTCTTTTCATAGCTTTTTCAATAAAAATGTTGAATAATTGGTATGCATTGCAAGGAGGTAAGTTTGGTGTTGCACACCAACACAATTTAAGGAAGAATGAAAGATTCTAAGTTTGGTGTTCCACCAAAAATATCATTTAAAAACACATTCTCACCTCTTGCATGATTCTAGCTCCAAGCAATCAAACATATTATTCAACTGTTTATTTGCCTTCTAGCTTTAATTTCATTAACCTTTAGCAAGGATACAAGGTTTCACATATGGTTGATTTGTTGCATAAGAGGTAGTGGCAAACAATTAAGTTTGGTGTTCCCAACACCAAAGTAAATCCAGGAACCACACTCAGTTTATGCATACTAACCATATAATTAAGGGCTTGAGAAGCAAGCAACTTTGAGAATTATGCAGGACATGAGTCAACAATTAAAGACATTATGCATCTTAACTCAAAGAGAACACAACAGAAGGAAAAATCAAAGGGCTGCAACTTCAAAGGTTGTATCTAAAACTTAATCCTTGCTGCTGTGAAATGTTTTGAATCTGGAAACCATTGTATGTCTTGCTAAAGTGTTTATCTAGCTACAAGTGAAATTATTTGTTAAAAATGCTAAATCTGCATAATGCTTGTTATCCATCACTTAGCTTGAAAATTGTTTTGTTTCCCATATGCTTAAATAAAAGAGTTTGGTTTGAATTGAAAAGTGAAATATCCAATGTTGCATAAATATGAATGGAAGTTGGTGGTGGTATATGTGTTTGATTAAATGCATAACTCATAAAATAATTGTTGCATAATATCATTCTCATTCAAATTGTGAGTTAGCTTGCTGTTACAAAGACTATCATCAATAATGAAAAAGCCCTTGGTAACAAAAACAGAAAGAAAAGGGAAAGAAAAAGCCAAAATGGCAAGAAAAACAAAGAATAAAGGTTGGACACCAATAGCTTGGACCCTAGGACATATGCCTGTGGTGTTCTTGTACTAAGATCTGCTTGGATGAGTAAATTCTAAGGGGTATTTTAAAATCCGGTCACTTAGATCAACTGATTTGGGATGGCCAATTGAAAATCCACAATAAAGAGCGACTTAGATACAGAACATTTAGTTATCCAAAGAGATGCTGGGCATCAATGATCCTAGGAAGAATTAATGAGCCATGTGTCTGTGGTGGAAAGATGTTGAGCAAAAGAAAAGAAAATAAAGCCAAAGGCTATGCTGCAGCATTTGACACCCAACCTCTAAAAGAATAATAAGCTTGTTAAGCATTGTAAGCCAAGAAAAGTTAGCAAGGGAGTGAGTAAAAAGTGAGTCTTATAACAGCAAGTTTAGCAAGCTTTTGAGGAAAGATATATATTATGTAACAGGAACAATAACTTGAGTTGTCATTGTCTGCATAAATGCCCCATAGATCAAGTTCTGCTATCTGCATAATAAGGATAAGTATCCTTTTCTTATTCATTCCATTTACTCTTAGTTTTGATGCTTGCTTGGGGACAAGCAAGATTTAAGTTTGGTGTTGTGATGACAAGTCATCATATACCCATTTTTCAAGCTAATTTCACTTGTTTTGTTAGCATTTATGCACTTTCTTGCATCCTAAGTAAGTGATTTGGAGTGAAAATGCATAACTTCTCTAAATCAAGCAACCACCATGAAATTAATGTTAAATCATGAGGTTTAAGCTAATTTTAATTGAATTTTAATTGATTTATAAGCCTCTTGAATTTAGTGATACTTTGAGTGGTTGTGTTGGTTTATTGTAGGTGAAGAAAAGAAAAGAAAAGGAAAAGCGTGGCCTAAGAAGTGTAGCCCAAGGAAAGGAAAGTGTGGCAAAAGAGAGAAGAAGCGTGCCGCATGCAAAGGGGGAGGCAACATTGCCCTCCACAAGGGCACACTGCCCTCTAGGAGGGCAACATAAGAGAACCAAGAAGAGAAGGCAACTCTGCCTTGCCCACTACAAGGGCAGAGCACAAAATGTGCCTTGGAACCAAGAGGAAGAGAACCTTGCCCTGCCCTCCACAAGGGCAGTATCGGGCACTCCAAGGAAAGAAATCAAAGGAAAAATGCCTATGATGCATGCCACAAGGATCGAACAAGGAACCATGAAGAGGCAAGGAACTAAGGTTGAGTGTCGTGCCAAGAAGCCAAGGAAATTAATTGAGCGTGTGCTCCAGCCAAGAATCGAACACGGGAGTGCAATTTGGAAACACTGCCCTGCCCTCCGCGAGGGCAGGGCAGCATTTGGTTGGTGCACAAATCTGGCGCACCACGCACGAATCTGGCGCACCAATCCTCGTCCCTGGCAGCACCAACGCGCACCACGCACAAGCTGGCAGCACCATATTTTTCTGCCCTGCCCTTGGCGCGGGCAGGGCAGTGTTTTGCGCACCAAAGTCGCGCCAAGCATGCACCAGCCGCATCAATCTTCCGCACCAAGCATCAATTTTCTGCCCTGCCCTCCACAAGGGCAGGGCAGCCTCCTGGGAGCCACCATTTTGGGCCGAAAATTTAAATTAAAAATCCATTTGAATTCATTTCTTCACCAATTCAAAAGCCCATCCAAATCCCAATATCCAAGAATAGAAAGTGTATAAATAGGAGTTAGTTTGATGTAATTAGGACGTTTACCTTTACGTTTTACCTTTACTTTTACCTTTACTTTTGAATTTTACTTTTACTCTCACTTTTCTTTTGAGCTTTGGCAATTGTTCTTGGTGACTTCACTGAGACTTCTGAGAATTGGGGAGGAGAATTGATCTCTCTTCTTCCTCATTCTTGCCTGAGCATTTCTAATCTTCTGTTTCTGAGTTTTGGGTGTGAGAAATTGAGGAAATTCTGTCTCAATTCCCATTCAAACTCTCTTTAACTATTTTCTGCATAATTCAATTCAATTTCAATTTCCTTTACTGCCTCCCCTTCTAATTCTTGTCAATTGCTTTGTTAACTTGGATCTAGGAAGGCAAATAGAGATCTAGGCTCTGCTACCTAGTCTCTTGAGACCTGAGACCCAATTTTGCTTTTGGTTCTTCTGTGAACCTTGCTGCACTTTAATTTCCTATTCTGTTTGAATTTCTGTTTGATCTAAATTCATCTTTCACTTAATTGATTGCTGCAATTTACTTCTTCTTTGTTTAGATCCTGCATTCCCATTCCTCAATTCCCTTTTACTTTCAAGCAATTTATATTTCTTGCAATTTAAGTTACTGCAATTTACATTTCTTGCACTTTAAGTTTCAGTCATTTACTTTCTTGTTCTTTAAGATTCAGTCCATTTTACCTTCCTGTTCTTTAATTTACTGCAAATTCCCCTCTCCCTTTACATTTACTGTCATTTACTTCATGTTAAACACAAATCACTCAACCAACACTTGATCCGCTTGACTAAACCACCCACTAAACTAAAATTGCTCAATCCTTCAATCCCTGTGGGATCGACCTCACTCATGTGAGTTATTATTACTTGATGCGACCCGGTACACTTGCCGGTGAGTTTTGTGTTGGATCGCTTTCCACACATCAACGATCCCTTCTCTCTTGTTCCATGTCAATAGCATCATTGGGATCATGTTGCTCATGGATTGATGGATATGGGTATTCTTGCACGGAGGGTGGCGGTGCACTGAAGCTTGAGGGCTAAATATTAGGGGTGGAGGGCTGGTCCATGTGGGATATAAGATTTTGGAGTTTAGAAGTGAGACCAATGAGAAAGGTAAATGTGTTCTCCATGGAGGTTTGGGGTGGATAGGAGGGTTCATTTGTTGGGAAAAGGGGCTCATAACACGGAGGTGGTTCCTCTTGATAAGGATATGAAGATGGTGTATATTGAGGTGGTGGTTCTATATATGGTTCATATGGTGGTTGGTATGGTGGATAAGGGGTTAGGGTCATATGAAGGTGAATGGTGAAAAGGGGCTTGTGAATAGGGTTGAGGGCTATGTTGAGGAGGGGGTCCATAGGCATATGGTGGTAGTTGTCGATAATCAAAAGGGTGTTCACCATAGCCATTATCTTGGTATGCCTCTTGGAAGGGCTCTTGGTCATAGTATGTTGGTGGAGGTTGTTGCCAAGAGGGTTGATTAAATTCTTGTGGCTCCTCCCATCTTTGGTTGTCCCAACCTTGATGCATGTTCTCATTATAGCTTCCATTCCCTACAACAACATTGGAACCAAACTTATAGTGATAGGGGTGAGAATTTATAGTAGCTAATAAAAACTAAAAATAAAAACAAATAAATAAGCAAAAACAAATATTTACAATAACCAATAATAAGGCATACGTTTGCAATTCCCCGACAACGGCGTCATTTTGACGAACGGATTCTTGCGTGTGGTCTAGAATTGACAAAAAATAAGGCTCGTTGAAAGTATAGCTTCTAAACCAACTAATATCCTTTTGTACAAAAGATTGTTTGTCACAAGTACAAACCCCTAATAAATAATAACCGAAGTATTTAAACCTCGGGTCGTCTCTCAAGGAATTGCAGGGAAGTATGCTTATAATTGGTTATGGAAAATTGTGTTTTGGGGTTTTTTGAGATAAGAAGCAAGAATAGTGATGAGCGGATAATTTATACACTTTTTGGCATTGTTTTTAGTATATTTTTAGTATGATTTAGTTAGTTTTTAGTATATTTTTATTAGTTTTTAGTTAAAATTCACTTTTCTGGACTTTACTATGAGTTTGTGTGTTTTTCTGTGATTTCAGGTATTTTCTGGCTGAAATTGAGGGTCCTGAGCAAAAATCTGATCCAGAGACCGAAAAGGACTGTAGATGCTGTTGGATTCTGACCTCCCTGCACTCGAAGTAGATTTTCTGGAGCTACAGAAGCCCAATTGGCGCGCTCTCAACGGCGTTGGAAAGTAGACATCCTGGGCTTTCCAGCAATATATAATAGTCCATACTTTGCCCAATATTTGATGGCCCAAATCGGCGTAGCAATTCGGCCTCAGAAATTCCAGCGTTAAACGCCGGAACTGGCATAAAACTTGGAGTTAAACGCCCAAACTGGCATGGAAGCTGGCGTTTAACTCCAGAAAAGGTCTCTACACGAAAATGCTTCATTGCTCAGCCCAAGCACACACCAAGTGGGCCCGGAAGTGGATTTTTCTGTCATTTACTCATTTCTGTAAACCTTAGGATACTAGTTTACTATTAATAGGACCTTTTGACATTGTATCTGTACCTCATGACACTTTACACGTTTTCTTTGTGTACCTTCCACAGCATGAGTCTCTAAACCCCATGATTGGGGGTGAGGAGCTCTGCTGTGTCTTGATGGATTAATGCAATTACTACTGTTTCTTATTCAATCATGCTTGCTTCCATTCTAAGATAATACTTGTTCTTAACCCGGATGAATGTGATGATCCGTAACAATCATCATCATTCTCAACTATGAACGTGTGCTTGACAACCACCTCCGTTCTACCTTAGATTGAGTAGTTATCTCTTGGATTCTTTAATCGGAATCTTCGTGGTATAAGCTAGAACTGATGGCGGCATTCAAGAGAATCCGGAAGGTCTAAACCTTGTCTGTGGTATTCTGAGTAGGATTCAATGACTGAATGACTGTGACGTGCTTCAAACTCCTAGCAGGCGGGGCGTTAGTGACAGACGCAAAAGTATCGATGGATATTATTCCGACCTGACCGAGAACCGACAGCTGAATTCCGCTATGCTGTGACAGAGCATATGCAATCGCTTTCACTGAGAGGATGGGAGGTAGCCATTGACAACGGTGAAACCCTACATACAGCTTGCCATGGAAGGAGTCTTGCGTGCTTGAAGAAGGAGACAGTAGGAAAGCAGAGATTCAGAAGATGGAGCATCTCCAAACCCCAACCTATTCTCCATTACTGCAATACAAGTAACCATTTCATGTTCTTCTGCTTTTTACAATCAATCCTGATAATTTCTGATATCCTGACTAAGATTTACAAGATAACCATAGCTTGCTTCAAGCCGACAATCTCCGTGGGATCGACCCTTGCTCACGCAAGGTATTACTTGGACGACCCAGTGCACTTGCTGGTTAGTTGTGCGAGATTGCAAAAGTGTGATTGCAATTTCATGCACCAAGTTTTTGGCGCCGTTGCCGGGGATTGTTCGAGTTTGGACAACTGACGGCTTATCTTGTTGCTTAGATTAGGACTGTTTTATTTTTGTTGGTTTAGAGTCTTTTAGTTGAGTCTAGTTTCATATTTTAAGTTTGGTGTCTTTTTGTGTTTTTATTTTTCTCTTGATTTTCGTTTTTGCATGCTCTTAGTCCCTTTTTGATTCATAAAAATTCTAAGTTTGGTGTCCTCTTTGTGTTTTTCTTTTAAAATTTTCGAAAATTAGTGTTTGATTTTCTAAAAATTTTAAGTTTGGTGTCTTTTTGTGTTTTTCTCTTTCCTCTTTTCAAAAATCAAATCTTTTTCATAAAAATTTTTCAATCATATCTTTTTAATTGCTATTTTCAAAATCTTTTTAATTAACTAATTGATTCAGTTCTCAATTTGCTTTGATTTTATTTTATTTTTAATTTTCGAATTTTTATTTTAGTTTTCTTTTGTTTTATTTTATTTTATTTTATCTTATTTTCGGTTAATTCAAAAAAAAAAAGAAAACAAACAAAATTTATCTCTTTGCAATCATTATCATTTCCCTTTTGTCCATTATGGACTTAAGTGGAATTAATCAGTCCAAAAGGACTCTGGGGTCATATGCTAACCCCATTACAGCTGCATATGGGAGTAGCATCTGTACACCTCCCATCAAAGCAAGCAGCTTTGAGCTAAATCCTCAACTCATTATCATAGTGCAGCAAAATTGCCAGTATTCCAGTCTTCCACAGGAAGAACCTACTGAGTTTCTGGCACAATTCTTACAAATTGCTGACACAGTACATGATAAAGAGGTGGATCAGGATGTCTACAGACTATTACTGTTTCCATTTGCTGTAAAAGATCAAGCTAAAAGGTGGCTGAACAACCAACCTACAGCAAGCATAAAGACATGGAGACAGTTGTCAGACAAATTCCTGAATCATTTTCACCCTCCAAAGAGGATGACACAGCTAAGGCTGGACATCCAAGGCTTTAAACAAGAGGATAATGAATCCCTTTATAATGCCTGGGAGAGGTACAGAGGTATGCTTAGAAAATGCCCCTCTGAAATGTTTTCAGAGTGGGTACAGTTAGACATCTTCTACTATGGGCTCACAGAAAAAGCTCAGATGTCTTTAGACCACTCAGCTGGTGGATCCATACACATGAGGAAGACAATTGAAGAAGCTCAAGAGCTTATAGACACGGTTGCTAGAAATCAATACTTATATTCTAGCAATGAATTCGTCCCAAAGGAGGAAGTCATGGCATTAGTCACTGACCCTAATCCTCAAGAACAGATAATTGAGCTTAATCAACAACTACTCCTGATGACAGAACAGTTAGCAGAATTTAAAGAGATGCTCTATGAAACTAAAGTTGCTAACAAGAGCATAGAACTACAATTGAATCAGGCAAAACAACAAATATCTAAACAGATAACAGAGGAGTGTCAAGCAGTTCAACTAAGGAGTGGGAAGACACTGAATACCACTGCTCAAAAGAGCAAAAAGCCAAACAGGGAACGATTGACAGAGGACAACCAAACCACTGTTCAAAATCCCTCTGAGGACAGTAAGAGCCCAGAGAGGAATATTGTTGGCATTCAAACACCAGAAAGGGAAGGAAAGTTGGCGTTAAACGCCCATTCCTTGCCCAGTTCTGGCGTTCAAACGCCAGAAAAGAAAGGAAAGTTGGCGTTAAACGCCCATTCCTTGCCCAGTTCTGGCGTTCAAACGCCAGAAAAGGAAGAGAAGTTGGCGTTTAACGCCCAAACTTCACCCATTCCTGGCGTTCAAACGCCAAGGGAGGATCAGACACCTGAGAGTGCTGACAGTAATCCCTCTAAAAAGGCTTCTTCAACCACTTCTGTAAGGAATAAACCTGCAGCATCTAAGGTTGAAGAATATCAAGCCAAGATGCCTTATCCTCAGAAACTCCGCAAAGCGGAACAGGATAAGCAATTTGCCCGCTTTGCAGACTATCTAAGGACTCTTGAAATAAAGATTCCGTTTGCAGAGGCACTTGAGAAAATACCTTCTTATGCTAAGTTCATGAAGGAAATCTTAAGTCATAAGAAGGATTGGAGAGAAACTGAAAAAGTGTTTCTCACTGAAGAATGCAGTGCAGTCATATTAAAGAGCTTACCAGAAAAGCTTCAAGATCCTGGAAGCTTTATGATACCATGCACATTAGAGGGTGCTTGCACCAAGACAGCCCTATGTGATCTTGGAGCAAGCATCAATCTAATACCTGCATCCACTATTAGAAAGCTTGGGTTGGCTGGAGAAGTCAAACCAACCAGGATATGCCTCCAACTTGCTGATGGCTCCATTAAACACCCATCAGGCATAATAGAGGACATGATTGTCAAGGTTGGACCCTTTGCTTTTCCAACTGACTTTGTGGTGCTGGAAATGGAGGAGCACAAGAGTGCAACTCTCATTCTAGGAAGACCTTTCCTAGCAACTGGACGAACTCTCATTGATGTACAAAGAGGGGAAGTAACCCTCAGAGTCAATGAGGATAAGTTCAAGTTGAATGCTGTAAAAGCTATGCAGCATCCAGACACACCAGATGACTGCATGGGAGCTGACATTATTGACTCTCTGGTAGAAGAGATTAATATGGCTGAAAGCCTAGAATCAGAGCTTGAGGACATCTTCAAAGATGCTCAACCTGATCAAGAAGCACTAGAGGAAGCAAAGGAATTTTCGAAAATTCCTCAGGAGGAGGATAAACCTCCTAAGCCTGAACTCAAACCACTACCACCATCCCTGAAATATGCATTTCTGGGAGAGGGTGACACTTTTCCAGTGATTATAAGCTCTGCTTTAAATTCACAGGAAGAGGAAGCACTGATTCAAGTGCTAAGGACACACAAGACAGCTCTTGGGTGGTCCATAAGTGATCTTAAGGGCATTAGCCCAGCTAGATGCATGCACAAGATCCTATTGGAGGATAATGCCAAACCAGTGGTCCAACCACAGAGGAGGCTAAATCCTGCCATGAAGGAGGTGGTGCAGAAAGAGGTCACTAAATTACTAGAGGCTGGGATTATTTATCCTATTTCTGATAGCCCCTGGGTGAGCCCTGTCCAAGTTGTTCCCAAAAAGGGAGGCATGACAGTGGTTCATAATGAAAAAAATGAACTGGTTCCTACAAGGACAGTCACAGGGTGGCGCATGTGTATTGACTACAGAAGGCTCAATACAGCTACCAGAAAGGATCATTTTCCTTTACCATTCATAGACCAAATGCTAGAAAGACTAGCTGGCCATGATTATTACCGCTTTTTGGATGGCTATTCAGGCTACAACCAAATTGCAGTAGATCCTCAGGACCAAGAGAAGACAGCATTTACCTGCCCTTCTGGCGTGTTTGCCTACAGAAGGATGCCTTTTGGTCTGTGCAATGCACCTGCAACCTTTCAAAGGTGCATGCTCTCTATCTTCTCAGATATGGTAGAGAAATTTCTGGAAGTCTTCATGGATGACTTTTCAGTATATGGAGACTCATTTAGCTCCTGTCTTAATCACCTAGCACTTGTCTTGAAAAGGTGCCAAGAGACTAACCTGGTTTTAAACTGGGAGAAATGTCACTTTATGGTGACTGAAGGAATTGTCCTTGGGCACAAAATTTCAAGCAAGGGAATAGAGGTAGATAAGGCAAAGGTAGAGGTAATTGAAAAATTACCACCACCTGCCAATGTTAAGGCAATCAGAAGCTTTCTGGGGCATGCAGGATTTTATAGAAGGTTTATAAAGGATTTTTCGAAAATTGCAAAACCCTTAAGTAACCTGCTAGCTGCTGACACACCATTTGTGTTTGACACACAGTGTCTGCAGGCATTTGAGACCCTGAAAGCTAAGTTGGTCACAGCACCAGTCATCTCTGCACCAGATTGGACATTGCCATTTGAATTAATGTGTGATGCCAGTGATCATGCCATTGGTGCAGTGTTGGGACAGAGGCATAACAAACTTCTGCATGTCATTTACTATGCTAGCCGTGTTCTAAATGATGCACAGAAAAATTACACAACCACAGAAAAAGAATTACTTGCAGTGGTTTATGCCATTGACAAGTTTAGATCCTATCTAGTGGGATCCAAAGTGGTTGTATACACTGACCATGCTGCTCTTAAATACTTACTCACAAAGCAGGATTCAAAACCCAGGCTTATAAGATGGGTGTTGCTTCTGCAAGAGTTTGATATAGAAATAAGAGACAGAAAAGGGACAGAGAACCAAATGGCTGATCATCTGTCCCGAATAGAACCAGTAGCAGGGGCGTCCCTCCCTTCTACTGAGATTTCTGAGACTTTCCCAGATGAGCAACTCTTTGCCGTTCAGGAAGCTCCATGGTTTGCAGATATTGCAAATTTTAAAGCTGTAAGGTTCATTCCCAAAGAGTACAGCTACGTGCAGAGAAAGAAATTAATTTCAGATGCCAAGTACTACCTCTGGGATGAACCATATCTCTTTAAGAGATGTGCTGACGGAGTGATCCGCAGATGTGTACCCAGAGAAGAAGCACAAAGGATCCTATGGCACTGCCATGAATCACAGTATGGAGGGCATTTTGGAAGTGAGCGAACAGCCACTAAAGTCCTCCAATGTGGCTTCTACTGGCCTACTCTCTATAAAGATTCCCGAGAGTTTGTGCGTAACTGTGACAGTTGCCAAAGAGCTGGTAACCTGCCTCACGGATATGCCATGCCTCAACAAGGGATATTAGAGATTGAATTGTTTGATGTATGGGGAATTGACTTCATGGGGCCATTCCCACCATCATACTCAAACACTTACATTCTGGTGGCAGTGGACTACGTATCTAAGTGGGTAGAAGCAATTGCTACACCCACTAATGATACCAAGACTGTACTGAAATTCCTCCAGAAAAACATCTTCAGCAGGTTTGGTGTTCCCAGAGTACTAATCAGTGATGGGGGCACTCATTTCTGCAATAAACAGCTATACTCTGCTATGGTTAGATATGGAATCAGCCATAAAGTGGCAACTCCGTATCATCCACAGACAAATGGGCAAGCTGAAGTCTCTAACAGAGAGCTAAAAAGAATCCTAGAACGGACTGTGATAGCCCGGAGAAAGGATTGGGCAAAGAGCTTGGATGATGCTCTGTGGGCATACAGAACAGCATTCAAGACTCCTATAGGAACCTCTCCATACCAACTGGTGTATGGGAAGGCCTGTCATTTGCCTGTGGAACTGGAACATAAAGCCTACTGGGCAACCAGATTCCTAAACATGGATTCACAGTTAGCTGGTGAAAAAAGATTACTCCAGTTAAATGAGCTAGAGGAGTTCAGACTCAATGCCTTTGAAAATGCAAAAATTTATAAGGAAAAGGCAAAGAAATGGCATGACAAGAAGTTGTCAACCAGAGTCTTTGAGCCAGGACAAAAGGTTCTGCTCTTTAACTCTAGGCTCAAATTGTTTCCAGGAAAACTCAAATCCCGGTGGAGGGGTCCGTATGTGATTACAGGAGTCTCACTATATGGGTATGTTGAGCTTCAGGATATTGATTCTGACAAAAAGTTCATTGTTAATGGACAGAGAATCAAGCATTATCTTGAAGGAAATTTTGAGCAGGAATGCTCAAAACTGAGACTTGAGTGATTCTCAGTGAAGGTCCAGCTAAAGACAGTAAAGAAGCGCTTGCTGGGAGGCAACCCAGTCATTAGGAGGTTGTATGATTTGTTTCTACAGAGGCAAGTATCAAAAATGAAGGAATTCACAGAGTTACAGAAGGATTCAGCTCAAAAAGCAGAGAAAATGAGCTTACTGGCGAAAAAACGCCAGTAAGGGGCATTTTGGGCGTTAAACGCCAGAATGGGCACCATTCTGGGCGTTTAACGCCAGTAATGGTACCATTTTGGGCGTTAAACGCCAGAATGGGCACCATTCTGGGCGTTTAACGCCAGGTGTGCAGCATCCTGGGCGTTCAGAAAAACGCCCAGTGATAAAGGATTTCTGGCGTTTAACGCCAGCCAGGGCACCTGGCTGGGCGTTAAACGCCCAAAAGGGGTAACAAATGGGCATTAAACGCCAGAATGGGTGCCATTCTGGGCGTTTAACGCCAACAAGGTGGGGGGACCACAATTTTGTTTTCAAATCAAATTTTTTTCAAACTTTCCTTTTCTCACCCATACTTTTCTACAAAATCACACTTCAATCATTCATCATTCACTTTCAAATCTTCAAAAATCAAAACCATTCTTCAAATTTATTTCAAATCAATTACAAACATTGTTCAAAAATTTCACCCTTCTCTCAATTTCTTTCCAAATCTTCTCAAATTTTCTTTCAAATTTCTCTTTTTTCGAAAACTCCCCTCCCCACCTTATAAATACACGTTTAGCTCCCTCATTCCACCACACCATTCGAATTTTCTCTTCCTCCCCCTCTCTTCTCTCTTTTTCTATTGCTTGAGGACAAGCAAACCTCTAAGTTTGGTGTGCTTTTCCGTGATCACTAAGCCAAGGTTTATCAAGATCATGGCTCCTAAGGGAAAACAAACCAATTTAAGAGGAAAGAAAGAGACTAATCCAAAGAATCTTTGGAATCAAGAGAAGTTCTTAACCAAAGAACATGAAGACCATTATCACAAAATAATGGGTCTGAGGTCAGTGATCCCGGAAGTCAAATTTGATCTGAAAGAAGATGAATATCCGGGGATCCAAGAGCAAATTCGAAACAGAGGATGGGAAGTTCTAACCAATCCTGAGACAAAGGTTGGAAGGAACATGGTTCAGGAATTCTACTCAAATCTGTGGCTGACAGATAAGCAGAGAATGACTGGAACCGCTTACCATACCTACAGAACTATGGTCAGAGGGAAAGTTATGTACTTTCATCTGGACAAAATAAGAGAAATCTTCAAGTTGCCTCAACTGCAAGATGATCCTGACTCCTTTAATAGGAGGATGGTGAGAGTAGATAAAGGGTTGGATCAAGTTCTAGAGGACATATGCCTCCCTGGAACTAAGTGGATAACCAATTCAAAGGGTGTCCCAAACCAACTCAAGAGGGGGGATCTCAAACCAATTGTAAGAGGTTGGCTAGACTTTATTGGGCGTTCCATACTACCCACTAGCAACCGTTCTGAGGTCACCATCAAGAGGGCAGTGATGATTCATTGCATTATGCTTGGAAAAGAAGTGGAGGTCCATCATGTGATTGCTTGTGAGATTTACACAATTGCAAATAAGAATTCCACTGAAGCCAAACTGGCTTACCCAAGCTTGATCTCCTTGCTCTGTAAAGAGGCCGGGGTGAAGATGGGAGTAGATGAGTTCATACCCATTGAACACCCAATCACCAAGAAGTCAATGGAAGGACAAGTGCAAGACAACTCTATCAAGAGGAGGGCGCAGGAGTTCCTCCCTGAATTCCCAAGAATTGACTACTGGACCAGCCTAGAAGCATCTATCACCAAGTTGCAAGAAACTATGGAGCAACTGAAGGAAGAACAGCAGAATCAGAACTGCATGCTCTGCAAATTGCTGAAGGAGCAAGAGAAGCAGGGGCGTGAACTCCAAGAGATGAAACGCCAAAAGCTCTCCTCTCAAGCTGAGGGAGCATCCACTTCTCAAAATCAAGGTTGTTGAGTCCTAACTCTGTGAAAACCTCTATCATTAGGAGCCTAATTTTTTTTTTGTTTTTCTTGTCTTGCTTTCTATTTTTATTTAGTCTCATTCTATATCTATTTTTGAGTCTTGTTCTTAATTCATAATTAATAGAACTTAAAGTTTATGCCTTAAAGTTATGAATGTCCTATGAATCCATCACCTCTCTTAAATGAAAAATGCTTTAATCACAAAAGAACAAGAAGTACAGGATTTCGAAATTTATCTCTGAAACTAGTTGAATTAGTTTGATGTGGTGACAATACTTTTTGTTTTCTGAATGAATGCTTGAACAGTGCATATGTCTCTTGAATTTGTTGTTGTGAGAATGTTAAAATTGTTGGCTCTTGAAAGAATGATGGAAAAAGAGAACTGTTATTGAGGATCTGAAAAATCATCAAAGTGATTCTTGAAGCAAGAAAAAGCAGTGAAAAAAAAAATTTCGAAAAAAAAAGAGAAGAAAGAAAAAGAAAAAAAAAGAGAGAAATAAAGTTGTGAACCAAGGCAAAAAGAGTGTGCTTAAGAACCCTGGACACCTCTAATTGGGGACTCTAGCAAAGCTGAGTCACAATCTAAAAAGGTTCACCCAATTATGTGTCTGTGGCATGCATATATCCGGTGGTAATACTGGAAGACAGAGTGCTTTGGGCCACAGCCAAGACTCATACACTAGCTATGTTCAAGAATCAATATACTTCACTAGGAGAATCAATAACACTATCTGAGTTCTGAGTTCTTATAGATACCAATCATTCTGAACTTCAAAGGATAGAGTGAGATGCCAAAACTGTTTGGAGGCAAAAAGTTACTAGTCCCGCTCATCTAATTTGAAACTATGTTTCTTTGATATTTTGGAGTCTATAGTATATTCTCTTCTTTTTATCCTACTTTGATTTTCAGTTGCTTGGGGACAAGCAACAATTTAAGTTTGGTGTTGTGATGAGCGGATAATTTATACACTTTTTGGCATTGTTTTTAGTATGTTTTTAGTATGATTTAGTTAGTTTTTAGTATATTTTTATTAGTTTTTAGTTAAAATTCACTTTTCTGGACTTTACTATGAGTTTGTGTATTTTTCTGTGATTTCAGGTATTTTCTGGCTGAAATTGAGGGTCCTGAGCAAAAATCTGATCCAGAGACCGAAAAGGACTGCAGATGTTGTTGGATTCTGACCTCCCTGCACTCGAAGTGGATTTTCTGGAGCTACAGAAGCCCAATTGGCGCGCTCTCAACGGCGTTGGAAAGTAGACATCCTGGGCTTTCCAGCAATATATAATAGTTCATACTTTGCCCAAGATTTGATGGCCCAAATCTGCGTAGCAATTCGGCCTCAGAAATTCCAGCGTTAAACGCCGGAACTGGCATAAAACTTGGAGTTAAACGCCCAAACTGGCATGGAAGCTGGCGTTTAACTCCAGAAAAGGTCTCTACACGAAAATGCTTCATTGCTCAGCCCAAGCACATACCAAGTGGGCCCGGAAGTGGATTTTTCTGTCATTTACTCATTTCTGTAAACCTTAGGATACTAGTTTACTATTAATAGGACCTTTTGACATTGTATCTGTACCTCATGACACTTTACACGTTTTCTTTGTGTACCTTCCACAGCATGAGTCTCTAAACCCCATGGTTGGGGGTGAGGAGCTCTGCTGTGTCTTGATGGATTAATGCAATTACTACTGTTTCTTATTCAATCATGCTTGCTTCCATTCTAAGATAATACTTGTTCTTAACCCGGATGAATGTGATGATCCGTGACAATCATCATCATTCTCAACTATGAACGTGTGCTTGACAACCACCTCCGTTCTACCTTAGATTGAGTAGTTATCTCTTGGATTCTTTAATCGGAATCTTCGTGGTATAAGCTAGAACTGATGGCGGCATTCAAGAGAATCCGGAAGGTCTAAACCTTGTCTGTGGTATTCTGAGTAGGATTCAATGACTGAATGACTGTGACGTGCTTCAAACTCCTAGCAGGCGGGGCGTTAGTGACAGACGCAAAAGTATCGATGGATATTATTCCGACCTGACCGAGAACCGACAGCTGAATTCCGCTATGCTGTGACAGAGCATATGCAATCGCTTTCACTGAGAGGATGGGAGGTAGCCATTGACAACGGTGAAACCCTACATACAGCTTGCCATGGAAGGAGTCTTGCGTGCTTGAAGAAGGAGACAGTAGGAAAGCAGAGATTCAGAAGATGGAGCATCTCCAAACCCCAACCTATTCTCCATTACTGCAATACAAGTAACCATTTCATGTTCTTCTGCTTTTTACAATCAATCCTGATAATTTCTGATATCCTGACTAAGATTTACAAGATAACCATAGCTTGCTTCAAGCCGACAATCTCCGTGGGATCGACCCTTGCTCACGCAAGGTATTACTTGGACGACCCAGTGCACTTGCTGGTTAGTTGTGCGAGATTGCAAAAGTGTGATTGCAATTTCGTGAACCAAATAGTAAATGGTAATGAAAATCAAATGACTGAAAAAGCTTTTGGCAAGGTATAAAAACTGGAAATCCTATCCTAGTTATCCTTATCAATTGTGATGAGAATTTTTCATTGCTCCTACTTAGTTAACCCTCAACGAATGAAGAAAAATCAAGTGGACTAATCAATTTGATTTCTCAAGTTCTAGTCAACTCCTGAGGAAAGACTAGCTTTAGTGGAATCCAAATCAATCAGCAACTTTCAATTATCAATCAACAAGGAGTTTGATAACTTAAGTGTTACCAATTACTCAACCAAGCCAAGAACATAAAATCCTACTCTAACATCCTTCTAAGGATTCCTCGCATGGTCTAGAATTCACAAATAAGCTCCCGTTGCAAGTATAGCTTCTAAACCAACAAAGAATCTTTTTGTACAAAAACTTGGTTGTCACAAGTAACAAACCCCTAATAAAATTGATAACCGAAGTATTTAAACCTCGGGTCATCTCTCAAGGAATTGCAGGGAAGTATGCTTATAATTGGTTATGGAAAAATATGTTTTGGGGGGTTTTGGATAAGTGAACAAGAAACAGTAAATGGCAATGAAATAAACTAACAACTAATAAAGGCTCTTGACAAGGTATGAGAACTGGAAATCCTATCCTAGTTATCTTTATCAATTGTGATGAGAATTGTCCGTTGCTCCCACTTAGTTAACCTCTAACTATAGAGGAAAGTCAAGTGGACTAATCAATTTGATTCCTCAGGTCCTAGTCAACTTCTAAGGAAAGACTAGCTTTAGAGGGATCCAAATCAATCAGCAACTTTCAACAAAGGCCAAAAGGATAAAAAAATCTACTCTAGAACACTCCCAAGCATTTTATCAAACACTTGGAAGGCACAACACAAAATCATAGAAAAGCAATAGGAGATAATAAAATCCAAACAATTAATTGCATTAATATGAAAATTGAATCTAACATCAAAAGTTCACAAACTAAAATAATATCAATGAGTAATCAATAAGAGTAGAAGAGAAATCCTAAATCCTAAAACCTAGAGAGAGGAGAGAGCCTCTCTCTCTAAAAACTACATCTAAAACCTAAAATTGTGTGAATGAAAAGTTGTGTGAATGAATGTTGTGTATGGATTCCCCCACTCTGTAGCCTCTAATCTGTGTTTTCTAGGCCGAAATTTGGGGCAAAAACAGCCCAGAAATCACTGGGGGCGATTTCTGATACGTACAGGTCGCAACTCTATCACGCATACGCATCGTCCATGCGTACGCGTGGATTGAACTTTTGCCAAGTCACGCGTACGCGTGATCCACGCGTGCATGTCACCTAACAGCATGACAACTATAGCAAATTATATATCGTTGCGAAGCCCTGGATGTTAGCTTTTCGACGTAACTGAAACCGTCTCATTTGAACATCTGTAGCTCAAGTTATAATCGATTGAGTGCGAAGAGGTCAGGATTAACAACTTTACAGTTCCTTCAGCTTCTTGTATTCCTTCCACTTTTGCATGCTTCCTTTCCATCCTCTAAGCCATTCCCTGCCCTGTAATCTCTGAAAACACTTAACACACATATCAAGGTATCGAATGGTAATGAAAGAGGATTAAAATTAGCTAAATTAAGACCAAAGAAACATGTTTTCAATCATAGCACATAATCAGGAAGGAAAATGTAAAACATGCAATTTCAATGAATAAGTGTGAGATTAGTGGATAAAATCCACTCAATTAAGCATAAGATGTACCACGAAATAGTGGTGCATCAGCAGGCCTTTAAAATTGATTGGAATTCTAATTGTGGCACACACCTTCTAATTATCTGGTCAGCACCATATCTCCATAAATATGGGTCATCCCATATGTAATATTTGGACTCGCTTTTAAGCTTATCCTTTTTATTCTTAGTAAAATCAGAAAGGAAGGTACGACTGACTAAATAATTAGCTATAGGTGTGTACCAAGGAACTACTTCAGATATTGCGTGCAAGCTATCAAATGGAAAAGCATCATTGATAGGAGTGGAGTCATTCTTAATGTGCTCTAGGCGACTCAGGTGATCCGCCACTAAATTCTAGGAACCACTCCTATCTTTAATTTCTAAATCAAATTCTTACAGCAATAATATCCAACGTATGAGCCTTGGTTTGGACTCTTTCTTAGCTAACAAATATTTTAGAGCTGCATAGTCTGAGTACACTACTACCTTAGTACCAAGTAAATAGGCTCAAAATTTATCCAGAGCAAAAACAATAGCCAGAAGCTCTTTTTCAGTGGTAGTATAATTAGACTGAGCAGCGTCTAAAGTCTTAGATGCATAGGCAATTATAAAATGGTCCTTATCTTCGCGCTGAGCCAGTGCCGTTCCCACTATATAGTTGGAGGCGTCACACATTATCTCAAATGGTTGACTCCAGTCAGGCCCTCTCACAATAGGGGATTAGGTCAAGGTGGTCTTCAGCCTATCAAACGCCTCCTTACAGTCCACACTTAGCTCAAACTCAACATCCTTCTACAGCAGTCAGGATAAAGGCAGTGCTACCTTACTGAAGTCCTTGATAAATCGCCGGTAGAAACCTGCGTGACCAAGAAACAAGCGGACTTCCCTCACGGAGGAGGGGTAAGGTAAATCAGAAATAACATCTACTTTTTCTGGATTAACTGAAATACCAATATTAGAAACAACATGTCCTAGAACAATACCTTGTTGTACCATAAAATGACATTTTTCAAAATTCAATACAAGGTTTGAACAAACACACCTGTCTAATACTCTAGCTAACCTATCCAAGCAAAGGATAAATGAATCACCATACACACTAAAGTCATCCATGAAACCTTCCATACAGTTCTCAAGAAGATCTGAAAAAATGCTCATCATGCATCTTTGGAATGTAGCCGGTGCATTACATAAGCCAAAAGGCATCCTCTTATATGCATACGTTTTAAAGGGACATGTAAAAGTCATTTTCTCCTGATCATCAGGAGCTATATGAATTTGAAAATAGCCAGTGTAACCATCTAGAAAATAGTAGTGTGATTTACCTGACAGGCGATTAAGCATCTGATCGATGAAAGGCAGTGGGTAGTGATCCTTGCGGGTAGCCTGGTTGAGACGCCTATAATCAATGCACACCCTCCAGGAGTTCTACACTCTAGTTACAATGAGTTTCCCCTGTTCATTCTTCACTGTTGTGATGCCCGACTTCTTTGGTACCACCTGTACCAAGCTGACCCATTCACTATTCGAGATTGGATAGATTATGTCAGTTTCAAGCAGCCTGGTCACTTCCTTCTTGACAACCTCCAGAATGGTAGGGTTCAACCGCCGTTGAGGTTGACAGAAAGGCCTTGTTCCTTCCTCTAAAAATATATGGTGCTCACAGACTTGAGAACTGATACCTATTATATCCACCAAGCTCCACCTAATCACTTTCTTGTGCTTTCTCAGTACACTAAGCAATTGCTCCTCCTGTTGGAAAGTGAATTCCCTTGCAATATTAACTGGGAGCTTATGATTATCCTTAAGGTAAGCATACTTGAGGTGGGGTGGAAGGGGCTTCAATTCTATTTTCTGCTACTGGTGAGACACCTTATCATTTTGAGCTATTTGTGGGGGCAAGGTATCTTCAGTAAGCTCAGAGGGATTCTCCACACTTGCATCTTGCTCCATGTGCGTCTCCTCTACTTCCTCTTGATGAACTTTAGCCACGGCTTTGTCAATAATATCGCACTGGAAGATGGAGTGATCTTCCAATGGGTGCTTCATAGCTTCATCCATATTGAAGCTCATTGTTCTGCCATCTATCTCAAAAGAGTAAGTTCCTGAGAAGGTGTCTAATTTGAACCATGAAGTCTTCAGAAATGGCCTTCCAAGTAGGATGGATGATGGTCTTCTTGAGTCATTAGAGGGCATCTCCAAAATGTAGAAGTCAATACAGAATGTTATCCCCTTAATGCTCACTAGCACGTCCTCAGCAATGCCAGCCACTGAGATAATGCTCTTATCTACCAAAATAAAATGTGCTGCCAACCTTTTCAAGGGAGGGAGCCTTAAAGCATCATATACAGATAATGGCATAATACTCACACACGTGCCTAAATCACACATGCAGTCAAAAAATTGTACACGCTGAATAGTACAAGTAACCAAGCATGGACCCGGATCCCTATATTTTTCTGGTATGGCACCCATTAAAGCAGAAATAGAGCTACCTAGAGGAATAGTTTCTAATTCATTTATTTTATCTTTATGCATGCACAAATCTTTTAGAAACTTAGCATATTTAGGTACTTGCTGAATAGCATCAAAAAGGGGAATAGTTACCTCAACCTTTTTGAATATTTCTACCATTTTGGGGTCTAACTCCATCTGCTTTCTGGGCTTCCTAGCAAGGTGTGGAAATGGAATAGGAATGGCATCCCCAGTATCTGCAGCGCCCTTTGGTGCTTCATTCCTTGGTTGACCCGCTTCTTCTTCAACCACTTCTTGGACCACATCCTCTTTCTCAACGTCCTCTACCTCAACAATGTCTTCAACTGGGATGTCTGCCCTTGAGCTTGGCGCCTCATGACTCCTCTCTTGCAGTGTGGTTTCGGACTTCAAAGTAATGGCATTGATTCCTCCTTTGGGGTTAGGTAAGGATTTAGAAGGAAGTGCACTGGAGCTTGCAGGTTGATTGTTGAGGGTGGAAGGTGGTTCCAACCGGGAGATGAGAGCTTGTAGGGTGGAGTTAAGACCGTTCATGGTGGAGGTAATTGAGTTCTGAAGGTCTTTTTGTCCCTGAGCAATAGAGTGAAGCAACTCATCATTGGAAGAGGAAAGGGGGTTAAGTGATTTGAAGGGCTTGCTATTGGTTATTTTGAGTTCCCTAGGCTTGCCTTTGGTGAGGTGCTCGGTAAGGTTGGCCTTGGTTCTGTTGAGACTGGTTCTACTGATTGCTGTTGTTGTTCCACCTCTAATTTCCACCATTGTCTCTGCCTCCTTGGTTGTAGTTGTCCTTCCATCCTTGGTTAGAGTTACCTCTCCACCCTTGGTTGGAGTTATCCCTCCATCCCTGGTTGGAGTTGTCTTGCCAACCTTGATTGTAGTTCACACCTTGGTTATAATTACTGCCTTGTTGATAGTACCCTTGGTTTGGGCGGTCATAGAAGTTGTGGGTAGCTGCCAAGGTGGTGTCTTCTTGTTGGAGTTGCGGACACTCATCAGTGTAATGAGTATAGCATGCACATATTCCGCATACTTTCTGAGGGACCAGCTGTTGACACTGTTCTTGCGAAGGAGGCTGAGGTTGTTGTTGATTCAGCTATATTTGCTTCAGTAAGTTAGTCATCTCACATAGAGTCTGTGTGAAAGGAGTAGTCTCACTACTAGAGGAAACCTCTACAACAGCCTTGGGATGATTGTTCTTGTGCCTGGCGTTCCGAGTAGATTTAGCTAGATCAGTTATCAGTTGCCACACTTCATCCGCGGTCTTGTACTTCTTCAGGGAACCATTACTCGCACCATATAGTGTAGTCTTGTCTTGAGGCTTCATGCCTTGTGTGAAATAGCTAAGCAACACCAACTTGTCAATCATGTGGTGGAGACATGCGTCTAGGAGATTCCTGAAGCGTTTCCAATACTCATAAAGGGTCTCTGATTCACCTTGAATAATGTAGGAAATTTCCTTCCTCGGTCTATTAGTAACTTCAGTTGGAAAGTATTTGTCCAAGAATTCTCTTCTGAGTGTATCCCAATTAGTAACAACTGCTTCAGGTTGAGTGTAGTACCACTCCCTCGCCTTTCCCTCAAGAGAAAATGGGAAGGCGGTTAGCAAAATAGTAGTCTCATCTGCACCATGATGCCTAATAGTAGAGCAGGCTATCTGAAAATTCCTAAGGTGCTTGAAAGGCTCTTGAGCAGGTAAGCCATGAAACTTAGGTAGTAGATTAATTAGTGCAGTCTTCAGTTCAACATCTGCCCCCAGATTTGGATGACGCGCTTGGAACGGTGGCAGCGTAAATTCCGGAGCTCCTGCTTTCTGGAGAGTAACCCTCCTGGGCGCTGCCATGTTATCTGCGCGTAAATCAACAGAATCAGTAGAAAAGGAGCTTGTTTCTCCCTTAAATGACGCTTCAAATTCGTCCTCAAATAAGACTGGTGAATTGGTAGTAACCACTTTACCACCCTCAAAGGGTAACCGATGCCGAGCTCGCCTTATACGTGAAATAGTTCTTTCAATCTCTGGATCAAACGTGACTAAGCTCAGATCAGGTAGTGAAGGCGTCATTCAATAAAAGAAACACAGCTCATGGTAATAAAAATAAAATAAAATATGCAAATACGTAAATAAAAAAATATTTACACTAAGTAATAACTTAGCACACTGTTGCAATTTCCTGGCAACGACGCCAAAAATTGACGTGCGAAAAATTATCGATTAAGAATTTATAATAGAAATTAACGTTGCGATTACAATTCTTAACCGATGAAAATTTCACGTATCAATTTAAAAGGGGTTGTCACAAATTCAGAATAAAATACTGGGAGTAGAAATCCCAGGTCGTCTCCCAACAAGTTGGTAAGAGAGTGCAAATTATTGATCAGGAGTTTTCTTAGAAATTTGGAGTTTAGAGAATGGGAAAATAAATTATTATAAATTAAAGCATTGAAAATTTAGAAAAGGATTTGATGTAATTAGAATAAAAGCCTTGACTCAGAGAAGATTAATAGGAAGTTCTATCCTTGTTGGAAATTCCCAAGAGTAATAGTGAGAGGTTGTTATTTTTACTTAGGTAACCCTCAACGAATGAAGGAAAGTCAAGTAATTGAGCTAACTCTTATTCACAAGTCCTAATCCTCTCCCTTTGGAAGGATTAGCGTTAGTGACTAGAGAGCCAGCCAACAACTTCCAATTACTATTTAACTCTTGAGTATTCCAACTCAAGGGTCTCCTATTTATTAACTCCAAAGTCAAGTTGAGAACCTACTCCATGGACATGGATGCCATATTCGCATACATATAAAGAGAGTAGGAAGAAGACATGGTAATAAAATTCAATTGAAAATAATCAACAAATAAAGAAATTAAATAGAAAAGTATCCTTGCATTAATTAATTAATTCCAAAATCGAAGGTATCCATATAACTCTGAACAAAGCGAATAGGAAATAAAAGAGTAAGGAAATAGAAAACAAATTGGAATGATAAAGACTTCAATGGAGGTAGTACTCTTCTCAATATCCAACTCAAAAGCATAAAACTAGAAACTTTGAATCTATGAAGAACCCTAGAGGAAGTGGTAAATCTCTCTCTAAGATACCAAAAAACTAAAACCAAAACCAAAAATTGAGAATGTGTGAATGTCTTCTGAGTCCCTGCTATTCCCTGGCTCTAGTCTGTGTTTCTGGCTGAAAACTGGGTCCAAACTCAGCCCAAAATCGCCCCCAGCATTTTCTGCAAGTTCTGCACGTGGCGCATGTCACGCGCACGCGTCATGTACGTGTGCGCGTCGATGGTCTTCTGCGTGTTTCACGCGTCCGCGTCAGGTGTGCATCCATGTCGTTGTGAAATGTGCCAAGTTGTGCGTATGCGTCAGGTGTGCGTGTGCGCCGATTCTCGCTGGTCATCTCCTTAGTTTCTTGTGTTCCTTCCATTTTTGCAAGCTTTCTTTCCCTCCTTTAAGTCATTCCTGCCCTATAAAGCCTAAAAACACTTAACACACAGATCACAGCATCAAATGGTATAAAGGGGAATTAAGAATTGACAATTTAAAGGCTTGGAAAGCAAGTTTTCAATCATAGAACAAAATTGGGAAGGATTTGTAAAGCCATGCAAATTGTATGAATAAGTATGCAGAGAACTGATAAAACCACTCAATGTAGCACAAGATGAACCATAAAATTGTGGTTCATCAATTACATAAAGGAAATAAAAACCATACCTTGGCCGATTATAATCCACACACAAAACCACCAAAAAGCCAAGACAACTTCAAAAGCACCAAAGCTCAAACTAACAACATATATATCACCAAAATCAAAACCTAGAAACCACAACATGCAACACTACAAATGTATATGAGGAACTTTACCTTGTTCAAAAGGGATTGGGGCAAAGCCCAACAATTACCCACTACTAGAGATCACCTAAACAACCAAAATCATAAAATCTACTCAAAAACTATAACAAAAAATGCATAGAAACTAGGGAAGCAAAATGAAGCTTGTGACGCAATTTCTTACCAAATTTGCTTAAATAGAAACGAAGAGCTCGACAAGAGCTTCGTGTGGCCGCAAACGGCTCATCAATCGAAGCTCCGTAGCTCAAGTTATGGCTCCCAGAAGAGAAGAGTGAATAGTGACAAGCCAAACCTTCTTCCTTCTCTCAACTCCACGAGCTCTCCCTCTCTATGTGCTGAAAGTGGCTCTTTTTGTCACTTAAGTGGAGTATATATATGTTGGACTTAGGCCTACTTGGGCCTGGTCCAACCCGCTAAGTGTTTTTGGTCCATTTAGCCCACTTTGGGTCAAAACCTTTAAGATTAACACCCAGTTTTCGATTATAAATTATTTTTGGTCATTTCAAAAAATAAATCAATTTTCAAAATCTTATTTTCCAAAATACGTGGTACTAGAAAGACTAGAGTAGGTACTGCCGGCTTATGCACCATTATGCATTTTTACAAAACTTTTCGAAAAAGATACGTTTTCCAACTCAAAAAAATCTATTGAATTCAAATTTCTCCTATATAATTTCAAATTAAAACTTCTAAATTTGAATCTATTTCGGACACTTAAAATTTATTTCATTAAAATGGTTTCTACGTGAAAAAACTCCGGCTCTTACATTTTCCCCTCCTAATAAAATTTTCGCCCTCAAAAATTTGAATCACGCGATATATCCTCCTCAAAACGTTCTATCGTGTCGATGTTCTCTCTTGTCTTTCGCCGCGTCACTCTGATTATTCGTCATCACAAATCTGAAATCCTCGGCTACTGCCACTAGAATCTCTCTTTCCCATGGTTTACTTCCAATAAAACTTTAAGCTCTTGTAATCCTAACGGCGACTTTCCAAAAGACAGAACTAAGCTACCCTTAGGTCCAGGCAATGCATAATACTCAAAGCATACACTTACCTCTCGTCGGAGAATCCGACCCCGTCGCATCACGCGCACCGAAGGTAAACACATGGCCTGGCTGTTGATTCTGACCCTCATCTCGGTTCCTCCCGCAGCGACAATACTTGGATATATGTCCAGGCTTCCCACAAGTAAAACACAGATGACCTCCCCTCATATGGTGAAACTAAGCATCGTTGTCCCTTCCGAAGTTCCCATCTCTTTTAAAGCTTTGCCCCCTCAGTGCAAGGTAATCACCATGACCTCAGTTGTCAGTATAACCTCGATTTTCTCTCACCTCAGTTACCTTCTTGGCACAGTCCTCCACAACTCACCCTTTGTTGACTAGTTCCAAGAATATTCTTATCTCCAAGGAAGCTACAACAGTCATAATGTCATCCTTGAGGCCTCCTTGGTACTTGATAAATTTCCAACTCTCATAGGTCTTAGGGGCTCCCTGACATACTCTTGAGAACCTACACAGCTCTTCAAATTTGCTTGTGTACTCTGCTACTGATATTGAGCCTTGCTTCAGCTGCATAAGCTCTAACTCCCTTACCTCTCTCACCTACTCGGGAAAATACTTCTTATAGAACGCCGTTTGAAACACATCCCAAGAGATCTCTGCATTTGGAAGTTGCAGCAACTGGCACTCTCCTTGCCACCAATGTTGTGCCTCTCCTAATGGTTGATAGGCCACGAACTCCATGTATTGGTTAGCCGGGACATGCTGAGTTTGCAACGTGTAACACCCTAATTAGCCTAAACTTTACCTCGCGTCATAAAGCAAAGGTTAATCAAAGGTTACGACAGTTCTAAAGCTCATCCATATAATATATAGAAGAATTAATATAATCTAGAAACCCGATGAAGGATATAGCTCAAAAACAGGATTTGAAAATCGCAAAACGTACTAGCGAAGCTACTAACTTAAAGCACAAGATATATATATAACATAACAAAAGATAATAGTGTAATAATGTAAGAATCTAGCCACGGCTCGTGGAGTTTAAGCCGGCTAGCCATAGATACAGACAAAACAGAATCTGAAGTTTGAAATAGCTTATACAAGTATTTATCTCTCAATACAAGCCTCTAGGCAAAAGCAGAATACAAAAGTGAGAGATATATATAAAATAAATCAAAAGACTCCAAAAAGTATCATGATCCTCTGCTTTTGTCACCATCCAAGCAACTCACCGAGGTGGGTTGCGACCTGCATCTGAAAAATAACAACAGAATATGGTATGAGAACCGGAGGTTCTCAGTATGGTAATAGTGCCCAATGATGTAAGATATAAGACCTCGAGACGCCAAAGGCAATCCTAGAACTTCATATCCATCACAAGATTCATCTTAAGGCAAATCTAAAATAATTAAGCATAAACTACATTATTAAGGAATAACTTAAACTATAACATAGTAAAGGGGTAATCTTACTTAAGGGATTTTCGATTCTAACAGTCTCCGCTGTCCCACAGCCTTCACTAACCTATCCTCCATGCGATCCCTTCGCCACCTCCTTCCAAACCTCCTCAATCCCAATAGAAAGCACAATTATATACAATGCAAGTAAAACACAAGTATAGGCATATAAGGCAAATAATTCAAGTAGGCAATTAGGCATGTTATACAAATAGGCAAGCAATTACAAGTCGGCAAAGCAAACAAACAGATAGAAGATGCACATGATGAATGCCTGTCCTATTAGCTGTGATATCACATTGTCGATTTAACTACCAACCCGACGCATCTCCATGGAGATGTCGTCCTTCGGAATCATCATTAGGAACCCCCGAGATATGGTGCTCGAATATCGTCCAAGATTTTGTGCCTGCACACTCTATTGATCTGAAGGGATGCAAGCAGGATACTCTTGCCGCAGACCTCACATCTCAACGTAAGCGGGATTAACCACCGTCCTTACGCCGTTGCCGCTACCTCGACAGGCGGCATTAACCACCGTCCCTGCCAGGTGCATAGCGTCTTATCAATCTCAGTATAAAATAGTAGTTCAGTGGTATTTCAGAAAACATTTTCAATACATCAATGATTCACCATTGCACATTCGACTCCTCGACTCATCTCAACCACTGTCAAATCAACATTTTCATTCCAAGTCCTCGACTCATTTTAACTACTGTCAATTCATATTTCTATTCCGACCTCAGCAGTTCATCAGTTCTCATTTCATAATTCTCAAAATTCCCCTTTTTACCAAAATTCCACAAGTACTCAATTTTCCAAATTCTCAAACCACATCCAGCCAAAACAATACCAAACTCCCATTTATAGCACAATCTACCCTCTTGGGTCACAATTCACCATTCATACCAATTTTTCACCCATATTTCTATATCATCAACCTTAACATCACATGTATCACACTAAAACATCTTTCAATCCACACAATCATCCATCATCATTATATCATTCACAATCATCATAATTAACTTATTCAACCACGATCTCACTTTTCAACATTAATGTATCAACATTAACAATCACAATTCATCATAATAGCCCAAAGCTCATCAATTCATCATGCATCATATCTCAACAATTCCAACAACTAATTTAATTCTAATCCTATCATATAGGTCACTACCCTAAGTGTCTATGAATATTATATATTACATAGAGGAAATCGAAACCATACCTTGACCGATTCCCAATATGCCAAAAACCTAAAATTGAGTGCAAGCTAAGCTTTCAACCACAAGCAAGCCACCAATTCAACTCCAACAAGCACCAACAAGCTCCAATAATTGCCAATAAGCACAACCTCAAGCTATAACACACATAAATCATAACTAATCAACCTAGGGCTCAATATAATCACAATTTCACAAGGGTTCAAAAATAACTAACCTTACCCAACATTTTTGGAAGCAAAGCCCAATAGTAATCAAGTACTACAGTGTACCTAAACACCCAAAACACAAGATTTCACTCAAAACCAAAACTTCGAAATTCGAATTTCATAAGGGCACAAAACTGGACAGTAAAATTCGAAAATCTTACCACAAAGCTTGTATAGAAGTGACGGGCTCGGCGAGAGCTTCGCATAGCCGCTGACGGCACACGAATCGGAGTACCGTAGCTCGAGATATCGCGGATTGAAGTTGTAGGTGAATAGTATTTTCTTCTCTCTTCTCCCTCTTCTCTTTCAGCTGGTGTGTGTGTGTTTGTGGGAGTGTTATGCTCAAATGAGTTCATTAATGGACCTATTTATATGTTGGGTTTGGGCTCAATTTGGGCCCAGTCCAGTCCGTTAGCGTTTTTAGCCCGTTTGTCCCAACTTTGGGCCAAACCTTTAAAATTAACGCCCGTTTTTCGACTTCTAATATTTTTATAAGCTTTTTGACTGTTTTCACTTTTTCTTGCACAGTACCAGGAAGACTTGAATCGGTTTGAACGGTTCAACTACCAGTTCACGGTTTTTTCTCGGTTTTTCGCAAAAAATACATTTTCTGACTCAGAAAATCTACTGAACCCAAAAATCATATCTAATTCCTCAAATTCTCATTCTAATTTTTCGGAACCTAATTTGGCCAGTATTAATTAACAAATTAGGTGGTTAATTAGTCGCGGTTCTTACACAACGCACGCTCCATAGCTTGGAACCAATTGTCCGCTTCTGTAGGGTTAGTCGATCCTTTAAAAATTGGTGGATGAACTTTCAAAAACGAAGCTAAGGTCATCGGAGCACCTCCCAAGTCATTACCATTTCTGTCTCCATTTCCGTTTCCCGTTGGTTGACTCAATCTCTGCACAACTTGCAAAGTCGCAGCAACATTCGCCTCCAGGGTATTAGCAAGATTAGCCATTGCCGCCATAAACTCGGTATGGTTGTCGGCCGGTCCTTCATCCTCAGCTCTCCTCGTGTACGAGTACGACCTCGTCTGCGAGTAGCCATTAGGGTTCCTGTCTACACTAAACAATCGATATCAAGGTGGTCAGTCTCAATATCAAAAGCCTAGTCCTTCAATTATCCCAAAAAGGCACTCACAAACAAGCATGCTATGCATATATCAAGCAGATAACCTAATTAGCATAAAGAAAAAGACACAGAGTATGCAATGAAGCACAATCGGTCCATCCCTCAGGCTCACGAGGACGAACCGCTCTGATACCACTAAATGTAACACACTAATTACCCTAAGCCTTACCTCGCGTCGTAAAGCAGAGGTTAATCAAAGGTTACGATAATTCTAAAGCTTATACATATTTATATATAGAAAGAAATAATAATTCTAGAAGCCCGATGAAGGATTAAGCTCAAAAACAGAATTTAAAAAGCGCAAAATGTTCACACTAAGCTACACTAAACGAGGCACAAGATATACATACAGATATCAAGACATACATATAAACATATCAAAGTATAATAGTCATAAGGATCTAGCCGCCGCCGACGGAGTTTAAACCGGCTAGTTATATATCGACATACAGAGTTTTGAAAGTAAAACAGCTTATACAAGTTTTTCTCTCAAAGTAAGCCTCTAGGAAAAATAAATACAAAAGTGAGAGATCTTAAACAAAATAATCAAAAAGACTTCAAAATATGATTGAGATCCTCCGCTCTGTCACCCCCAAGTAACTCACCAAGGAGGGTTGCGACCTACATCTAAAAAATAACAACAAAGTATGGAATGAGAATCGGAGGTTCTCTGTATGGTAACAGTGCCCAATGATGTAAGATGTAAGGTTCCAGGACGCCAAATGCAATCCTAAAACTTCACCCAAATGCAGATATTCAAGCTTAGAATAAGAATAATTAAAGAACTTAAGCCTTAAACAGGGGTAGCTAAACTTAGGGGAATTCTAACTAATACTAATCACACCGTTGTATTTCGCAGCCTTCACCAACCTAACCTCCGTGCAATCCCATCGCCACCTCCTACCGAGCCTCCTCAATCCCAACAGAAGACACAGATAATGCATACAAGTAAAGCACAAGTAATATACATATACAGCAAGTAATCAATTAACAAGTATACATATTATACAATTAGGCAAACTCAAGTAATCAAATCAATCAAGCATATAAGAGATACATATGATGAAAGACTGTCCTATTGTCTCGTGATATCACTTGTCGGTCTGTAAATGCCAACCCGACACATCCTTCCGGATGTAGCCTTTTCTGCCACGCCTGAGATATAGTGCCCTGCACACTCATGCAGCAGCAAATCTGCTACGCCAGAGATATAGTGTCGTGCACACACATGTAGTTGGGAGTCTACTACGCCAGGGATATAGGCCCCGCACACTTTATGCAGTAGAGAAGGAAACAACTACAACAAATCATGCAGCAGAAAAATCTGTCACGCCAGGGATATAGGCCATGCACACTCTCAACGACAACTACTCATGCAGTAGAGACATCTACTACGCCGGAGATATAGGCTCTGCACATTCTCATATGATCCAATAATTTCCTCATTCATTTCCAAGCCTTCAACTCGTCATATCCATCACCAGTTTCCAACTTCTCAAAAATCTCTTCAGCCATATACTTCACAACTCAACAGGCCCCACTCAAAACTAGAAGTTACACAAACCTTCCAAACCTAGGTCATCGGCTCTAACTCTTGACTAAGATACCCTTTCTATTCTTTTATTATTTTCTCCCTTGATTCAAGATCCTAAAACTGGCAAAAAGGTTTTAAACAAGTGTTATAGAAGTTTATAAGCTTGCCAGAAAGGTGAAACAGTTAAAAACAAGGTCTTTATTGAAAAACAGGACAGTGTGCGTACGCATAGGGGTGTTCGTGTGCACGCCCAGGAGGATTTTCAAGATGTGTGCGTACGCATAGAGGTGTGCGTACGCACAGGAGTAAAATTTCCCAATTCTGTTCACTCGCACAAAGCGTGCGAACACCCTCGACAGAATACACCTTCCAACATGTGCGTGTGCACAAGGCTGTGCATGTGCACAGCTTGCAAAGCTTCGTTGGTTGTGTGTGCGCACAGAGCGTGCTAGCGCTCCCAACAGTAGCCATAACCCCGTGTGTGTGTACGCACAAGTCTGTGCGTGCGCACAAGTCTGTGCGTGCACACAAATATGTGCGTGCGCACAGTTTCAAAAATTCGCAGGGTGTGCGTGCGCACACAAATCGGAAATCACAAATTCTGCAGCATCACAGAATTTAGATTTCTAACACTAATTTTTCAACGATCATATCTTTCTCTACAAAATTCGGATTTCTACAAAATTGATACCATTTTAAAACTCTTTGAATTATCTTTGACTTGATAAAAATTCGTTCCATTTCGAAAATGGGAGCTCAAGATATGATCGGTCAGAGTTCACTAAAAATCCATTTTTACCAAAACCTTAAAAATTCAATTTACCATATTCTCAACTTAAAACCAAATCAAAGCCTATTCAACACAATACCAAATTCACTAAAGAATCCATACCAAATATTTCTCGACCATATCAACTATTCAATCATCCAAACCATTTAATACTCACCTCAACTAACGCTAAATTCAACCTAATATTCACATTAAAACTTATAAATTTCCATCATTATTCAACTATACCACATCCAATATTTAGTATCTCAACAAGTATAATTACCCGTGCCATGCACGTGATAAGATTGAAATTATAATTTTAATTTTTTTAATTAATTTAATTTATAATAATTTGATTAATAAAAAAATAATATGTTATGTATTGTTTGTTTTTTTTTTTAATTTAGTGGTAATTTGATTAACTCTAAAATAGTTATTAATCAGTTTTAATAATCTATTTTCTTCAATAAATCAGACATGTATACTGAATATGATCATAAATAATATAGTAATAGTTAAATCCACCAATAAATATGTTGGTTATTATCACACTATAAAACAAATTAAATATAAAGACTATTAGCTCTTATAAATCTATAAAATCGCACTGTCTTTGATTCGCGTGCAAGAATTTACTTATCAAATAAACTTAAAATATAAACAAAAAATATTTATAAATTAGACCTAGCATCACTTGAAAGAATAATGAAAAATAATCAACTTACCTTATCATCCATGAGAACCATTTCTATGTAAGTTGTCTTGTTCTTGTCAAATTTGGATGAGACTTTTTATAACCTTATATATTAATTTTGTTAAATATATATATATATATATATATATATATATATATATATATATATATTACGGTAGTTTTTCTTAATATATATACATATACATATATAATTCTATAAATATACATAAATAAAAAATATATGAATTATATTTTATTAAACTCTATGTTATCGATTATTAAAAATATTAAAACATGAACAAAAAATATTTATAAAATAGACCTAACATCACTTCAAAGAATCATGAAAAATAATCAACTTACCTTCATGAGAACCATTTTTGCGTAAGTCGTCTTGTTCTTGTCAAATTTGGATAGAACTTTCCACAACCTTATATATTAATTTTGTTAAATATATATATATATATATATATATATATATATATATATATATACATATATATATATATATATGTATATGTATATATATTAAGAAAATATATATATATATATATATATATATATATATATATTACAGTAGTTTTTCTTAATATAAATACATATACATAAATAATTCTATACATATACATAAATAAAAAATATATGAATTATATTTTGTTAAACTCTATGTTACCAGTTATTAAAAACATTTAAATCACATATATTAATTATTTTTTGTTATAATTATTTCGTTATATATATATAATTATTTTTTATTCTACAATCGTGTAATAATTTTTTATTTTTTATATCCATATATATTTCTCAATCCCGACTCCATTTATACACATATTAATAGTTTTTTTTAATAGTGATGTTTTAATTTTTCGTTTTTCTTTTTCTCACGTATCTTTCTTTTTTTTAATAGTGATGTTTTAATATTTTTTCTTTTTTTTAAATATATTTTTCTTAATAATTATATTACTAATCTGAAATATAAAATGAGAAAAAAAAGGTGAGACATATATCTAAGGAAGAAAATAAACTTAAAAATAAAAAAAAAGAAATTTTATATTAAAAAATGTAAAAATAATATATTAAAAAAGAGTAGTCGTAATATATAAATTGAGTCAACAATTTAAATTATTCTAAAACTAATTTAATCAAATACCAATATTAGAAATAAATTACTTAAATAATATTTAATCTATTCTAGTCCTTAGACACGTATAGATTAGAGTCATTCTCGTAACGACAACGAACTGAAACAACGTCGTAAGTTCGAACATTTAGAATTTGTGCAAATTCAGATCATTTTTTTGTTCTTTGAAAACCTTCTGTATCCCTAATAGAGTTAAATCGAAATTCCTTTTATGGAAAAAGAGTTACGGAGATGGCTTTGATGTGTTGGAGACTAAAATCCGGAAGTCGCTATTTATATTTGAGTGTGACACACATTAAACCCGAAAGACCAAATAAAATCACTTAAATTAAAAAAGAACTTGTGATGAATTATAATAAATCTATATATGAGAAGCAAAAGAAAAATAAACAATTAAAAATAAAGTAAAAAGAGCAATTAGAAAAAGTAAAAGAAGATAGAAAAGAAAATGTGTGGAGTAGATAAAAAAATATATTGTAATAAAAGATTAATATAATTAATTAATACAAAGGATGAAAGAGAAAAATCAAAATACGATCTTATTAAAAAGATTTCAAAAAAATATTTTAAAAAAGAACCTATTAATCAACTTTTATAAAAATATTACAAAAAATTCAAATTAAATTTAAATAAAATAATAATACCTTAAGAATTATTAATCAAAATAAATAAAAAAGAATTAATATAAAACAAAATCATAGAAAAATATTAGCAAAATTAAGATAACAAAAAAAGATAAAAGTAAAAAATTACAAATATTTTATCTGAAGTACAAAATAAAGAGAGTGAAAATGTATATATAAAATAATAAGATAATAATTTGAATTAATTGAGTTCATTTATTTCATTGCTTTATATATTATTTATTGAATAATTTAATATTTATCTCGATCATATTAAATAATAAATTAGTTATATTTAATTTGGTTTAATGAATCAAACAAAATTTAAAATAATTTGATATTTACTCTAATTAAATTAAATATTTGAAGTTATGATTAATGTAATTTAATTAATCAAATAAAAATATTAAATAATGAAATATTTATCCTAATCAAATAAAATTACATAATTGATTTGTTATAATGAATACAATTGAATGAATCAAACACATTAAATTGAAAAATAATTTAGTTAATTTGTGTATTAAGGACACATTTTAAAAATATTTATTTTTCAACAACTTTTATAAAAGATTTTTTATAATATTTTTAACCTATGGTCTAAAAGCACAGTTATAATAATCCATTAAAAAGTAATTAATTAGTTAATATAAATAATTAATATAATTGATTTAGTTCAATAAATTAAAAGAAATAAATGTGAAAGGAAGAGATAAAGAGAAAGTAAAATTATAAAAATGTATATCCATTAAAAAGCAATAAAAAAAGTCCCTTTTAGTTTTTTATTTATTAATTATTAATTTATTATAATTAATTTTGAAGGTTGTGGTAGGCTTAGAGAAGAGTGGTTGAATCTATGCCTTCCTTTTTAGTTGCTGTTATAACCTTTTAAATCAACACTTTCAATTCTGATTCTGTTTGTACTTAGCAGCGGAAATTTATGAGACAATTTATTTTTGTCTCATGAATATCAGAAAACAGAACACATCAGAGAAGAGAAAAGCTAACACCAGCATATATCCTGGTTCAGTTGCCTTGTGCTATGCAACCTACATCCAGTCTCTTCCATAACAATGGAGAAATTTCTACTATAGTTAAAAGTATTACATACACCAATTTCACATTCAAGTTCTAACCTAACTTGACATTGGCTATACTAACACCTAACTATTCACTCTTAGTGCTAACCCAACTAAGAAAGGGATACCTAACAGGTACAAGACACAAGACACTTAACCAACCTAAAAAAATCAGAAAATAACTCTAGGCTTTTCTCTCAAGTGTATCACTCAGCCTTTTTCCACTCATGGCTTTTACTTGAGCTTTCTCACAATGCCTTTTCTCACAAGAAATTACAGAAAGATAAACATAGAAAAGCACATTACAATCAGTAAAAGATGAAGGAGATTGACTTCATCAACAGCCTTTGTGCTATGCAAAAACCAGATTAGCAAGCCTCTGATTCAGTTCTTCATAGTGGCAGAATGCACCTTTGATTAGGTTACACTGTCCAGTTAGTTGAACTTTCTCAAAGAACACTTCTCAGAACAAAACCTCAATACTCTGGTTATCTCTCTTTGGTTTCTGAATGAACACCAAACTTCTTTTATCTCCTTGCATGTTGCTTGGTTCTTCTTCCAAGGTCAACACCTTGAGCCTTGAGCTTTACCAACCCACAGATTCACTTTTTCTCATTAAACCTTAGAGTGAAAACTTTGCTTCTAACTCCTTCATCTTGGTCGAAAGCCATAAAGCAGCAACCACAAAAGTCTTCTAGTGGTCAGCTTAATTTGAACCCTTGAAAACTAACTTGGTCCCCAAGACATGTTTGAGACTATGGATATACAGCAGAGAGGAATAGAAACCCTTTTTTCATATAGCTCAAAACAGAGATACAGAGTGTTGAAGATGAAGAGAAGAAAGTGTGTTGCATGTAAGAGGAAATGGATTACCTTGAGCTTTCTGATCTTTTCTTGATATGGTTGATTAGACCTCACCATTCTTTGCTTAACCTTCTCTTTCCTTCTTCTTTCATGACTAGCTTAGGGACTAAGCTCTCTTTCTTACTTTGTTCAAAGTTCAGTGATTTGACTGGGACAGAGATGAGAAGAACGTTGCTTTTGAGAGCAAGTTGGAGGGATTTGGTGAAATCAAATCAGGCTTGGATCGGATCACTCCTTTTGCCCGTTTTGATTTTTTCAGCCTTGTTTCCTTATGGGCTTTGTTTATTCATTGACCCATCACTTCTTGTTTTATTTTCCATTCCATTTGAGCTGCTTAAATTTAATTATGGCCTGCAACATATAGTAAATAATTAGCAACATATACTTATTAATTAATCAACACTAATTATTTATTTTGCCAAAAATAATATTTGTCATCACTAATTAATTTAGTTAATTTCTTAACTCAACAATCTCCCCCTTGATGACAAACATGATTTAAGCAATAATAAAAAGAAACTGAGTTTGAGTAAGGTTTAGAAACTCCCTTTGATTTTTGTCATTTGATTTTATATTGCTCCCCCTTTCCTTTTCAAGATTTGCTCCCCCTGGATTTATGCTTTCTTCTTTGTTCCTGTTTTACATTGTACTTAAAAGAGAGCATAATAAAGGGCTATACACATTTATCTTGTCTAAGAGATATCAAATAAGCAACACCACATAATCAGCCCAACATTAAGCTAATATCAGTAGCAAAAGGATTCAGCATGTGAAATATACACCAAAATGCTCAAATATGCAAGTTAAAAACATGCCATAAGGTAGTGCTTTATCTTTCTCACTTCTCACAGAATCAAACATGTATCTAGCCATCGAATAGGCAAAAGAGATTTCTGTTTTAGTGATCAGGGCATACAAAACAAGTGTGTCTATGTAAGAAACCCGTTGATATGAACCACTTTGAGGAAGTAAAATGTGGTTGACAATTCAGTGCAATTGAGCACGTTCATATCCTAGGGCTTTGTAAGTGGGTGTGATGCCATCAATTAAGGAAACATGTTCACAGATGTGAGCCAAAGCATCATGATAAGAGATACCAACTCCTTCATCCCACTTTACAGACGTATAAGCACACGGCCCAACATCAGTGTACTTCAAAGAATCACTGATAGTTTCATTATTTAAAAGAATGTCTCTGCCCTTAACATAAGAGTGCACACTTCCTTCATGGTAAGTCATGCTTGCATAAAATTCTTTGACTAACAGAGAATACACAGGTTTTTTTATTTTGAAAAAGTGATTCCAGTCTAAAAATTCCAAATTTTCAACAAAAGGAAAACCTTTCTTTTTCAAAGTAGGTAAATCCACAAGAAAAGATGGACACAGAGTACGATACTGAATAACTCCCTCATAGAAATCATGGTTCATGGCAGATTTGAAACGATGGGGTTATAGTCTGAGTGAGATGTCATGAAGTGTGATTTGTGAGCAAAAGGATCAATATCGGGTTCTCTAACAGATTTGAGAGGGAGATGAGGATTACCTCTTTGTGAACGCACAGGAACAGACCTTGGCTTAGGTTTTGTTGTCTCAGGAACAGGGTCTTCAACAGCAAGACACTTACCCTTGGATGAACTAGGTTTCGAGGAACTTGGTTTGGTTAGCGCTGCCTTAGATGGTGGCGTCGGCTTGGCAGGGGCTGGGAATCGTGGCGTGGTCTTGGTCCGCGCCATGGGAGCAGTGCGAGAAGGAGAGGTAGGAGGAGAAGGTGAGGGAGTGAAAGTGGGGTCTTGAAAGCAAGTTGATGGTCTAAGATATCCTGGAAGCTTATGGATCTTTTCACGTGGTGCTCTTTTAGCAATAACTTTCTTTCCCATTTGGTTAGATTTAGGCTTTTGAGGAAAGAGAAGCAGTAGAGTGAGTGGGAAGAAACCGAAGAATTTGAGGAGAAGTTATGGAGGGAATAGAGGGAGTGTTGGTAACCGTACCTAAAAGTGGATTTCCAAAACCATGCAACTGCATCACCTTTTGAAATGTCATGAAAAGACCTGACCTCACAAAGGAAAGATTTTATTTGATTTAAAAATCAAAACAGGAAAGTAATTTTAAATTTTGAAAACTTTTAAAAATTAAATCAAACTGAAAAATCTTTTTGGATCAAGAACATTAAATGAAAATCCTTTAAAAAAAGTTAAGCACACAGCCCAACAAACACAACAACCAAACAAAAATTGTAACATTCATATATGGGCTTAGAGATGGTTGGATTTAAGGAAACACATTGGACCACTCTAGATCTGATTTTGAGGTTGGCCCAGATTAACTTTCACTTAAAACAAGCCCAGAACACGTTCATTTGAAGGAAACGTTCATCACCTGCCCAGAATTGTCTCATACCTATTTATGAGACAAAAAGCTCCAGCAAATACATCAGCATTTTTCAAATAAGGAATCATAACTCAAAATTCCTAGACAAGTCCTAAACATGCAGAATTTATCCTCAGCTAATGGTTTTGTGAAAATATCTGCTAATTGCTCCTCTGATTTAACAAATTGAATACTAATATCCCCCTTTTGGACATGTTCTCTTATTGAGTAAAATTTCACTTCAATATGCTTAGTCCTATAGTGCAAAACTAGATTTTTAGAAATATTGATGGCACTCATATTGTCACACATCAAGGGAATATTTTCAGCATTTAATTTGTAATCAACAAGCTGTGTTTTTAACCATAAAAGCTTAGAACAACAAGAAGAAGTAGCTATATACTCAGCCTCTGCAGTGGATAAGGCCACTGTTGGTTGCTTCTTACTTGACCAAACATTTAAGGACTTTCCAAGGAAACAACATAGGCCTGAAGTGCTCCTTCTATCAACTCTATCACTAGCAAAATCTGCATCACAATAACCAACTACAGAAAAATTATCAATCTTAGGATACCAAAGATCAAAATTGGATGTGCCATGAACATATCTAATGATCCTTTTAACTGCTGAAAGATGTGACTCTTTAGGTTTGGATTGGAATCTTGAACACAATCCAACACTTTGCATAATGTTGGGTCTAGAGGAAGTTAAGTACATAAGAGAACCAATCATTCCTCTATACCTAGTCTCATCTACATCTTTCTCAGTTTCTCCCTAATCTAATTTAGAATTAGGGTGCATGGGAGTTCCCATGGGTTTGGCATTTTCCATACCAAATTTCTTAACTAATTCTCCTTGGCATACTTCTCTTGATGAATGAAAATACCATTTTCAGTTTGTTTAATTTGTAGCCCAAGGAAAAAATTAAGTTCACCCATCATACTCATGTCAAATTCACTTGTCATGAGTTTTTCAAATTCAAAACAAAGGGATTCATTTGCTGATCCAAAAATAATGTCATCAACATATATTTGGACTAGAATAAAAGAATCATTAGAATTCTTGATAAATAGAGTTGTGTCTGTGGTGCCTCTTTGAAAACTATTTTTCAAAAGAAAAGAGCTAAGTCTTTCATACCAAGCTCTAGGAGCTTGTCTTAAACCATAGAGAGCTTTAGATAATTTGAAAACATGATCAGAATGCTCTTTATTTTCAAAACCAGGTGGCTGCTCCACATACACATCTCTATCTATCACTGATGATTGGATTTTTGATGGTTTAGAATTTCACAAATGAAATCTCGTTGCAAGTATAGTTTCTAAACCAAGCAATAATCTTTTCATACAAAAAGTTGTTTGTCACTAGTACAAACCCCTAAAATTTATAAACCAAAGTATTTAAACCTCGGGTCGTTCTCCCTAGGAATTGTAATGAAGTGTTTTGTTATTGGTTGTGAGTTATTTTTGGGGTTTTAATAAGAAACATGAAAGATAAATGGAAAAAAGTAAACTAACGGCTAAAAAGATCTTGGCAATGGTTGGTGGTCAAGGATCTCTATCCTAATCACTAACCACAATATGAGAATTGGCAAGGATTAATCTCATTAAATCATCCTCTAACCAATAGTAAAGGAAAGTTAAATGAGCTATATCAATCCTAGTCCATAAGTCCTAACTTTCCACTAATTCAATTAGTGAGAACTAGAGTCAATGGATCCCAATCATCAATTACTTTGACATTAGCAACTCAAAAGTTCCTAAGTTAACTTTCCAAACCAAGAACATAAAACTCTACTCTAAAATCCAACCAAACATTTTATCAAACACTTGGAAGGCACAAAGGAAAAGCATAGTAAATCAACAACAAGAAGTAATTCTAACAACAATCAAATGTAAAGAATTAACAACAACAATTAAAGGAAACAAGATCTACATGAATTACCTCTTATTGAATTGAAAGAAAATGGAAGAAACCATAGTAGATCTACAACAAAACATAAGAACAACACAAAGCAAATTATAACAAAAGAATGGAAGAAGAATGAATGTAACTACAATGAATTGAAGAGTAGAAGTAGAAGAATGAATGAATGGAAACCTAGATCTAAGAACTAAACCTAATCCTAATCCTAATTCTAGAGAGAAGAGAGAGCTTCTCTCTCTAGAAACTACCTCTAAACTAATCCTAATGAGTGAAAATGAACTAAAGTGAGATCCTCCTTTTGCTCTTCAATCCTTGGCTTTAAATAGCATTTCTGGCGTCAAAGTTGGTTGAGATTGGGCCCCACAACCCTTGAGAGTTCGTTGGGTGCATTTTCATTAAAAAATTATAAACCGGCACCGACGCGTACGCGCACAGCCCGCGTACGCGTCCATGGGGTGATTCGCAAGGTGCGCGCAAGCGCCAGGTGCGCGCACGCGTCCATGGGCGAGTTCAACTCTTTGGCTTTTCATGATTTCTCCACTTTGCATGCTTTCCTCTTCACTCCTTTGATCCATTCCTAGCCTTTTCAATCTGAAATCACTAACAAATACATCAAGGCATCTAGTGGAATCAAAGGTGAATAAAAATTATCAAATTAAAGGTCTAAAAGCATGTTTTCACATCTAAGCACAAATAAGGAGATAATCACAAAACCATGCTATTTCATTGAATAAATGTGGGTAAAAGGTGATAAAATTCCCTAAAATCAATACAAGATAAACTGTCAAAACGGGGTTTATCAACCTCCCCACACTTAAACCAAGCATGTCCTCATGCTTAAACCAAGAATGAAGTAAGGGTATGGCATTTATTCAATGGAACTAATCAAATGCAATCTACCTATATGCAACTATCTACATGAATGCAATTGCTTGGTCAAAATAAATTAATTCCCAAGAAGCATATATGCACAAGGGCTAAGGACTAGCAAGTCTAATCCACAATTGAATTGAGTTATTAAATATTTTTACAAACTTACATGAAAAGTGATATTTATGGATGAGAGCATGTGATTGAGCATCAAACCCTCACCGGATGTATTTGCACTCTATTCGCTCAAGTGTTTGGGGTTGATTCTCTCAATTCTCTCCTAATCATGCTTTTCAAGATTTGTTTTTCTTCTAACAATCAACAAATATTTCATGCATGCATACATATATCATGAGGTCTTTTCTTTAGGTTGTAATGGGGCTAGGGTCAAGGTAAGATGCATATATGGTTAAGTGAGCTTGAAATTGAATCTTTGATAAGCTTAAACTTCCTACCTAACCTATGATATCCTATACAATTAAATTCTAGCCTAACTACCCACTTTTCACTTTTTTTTTAACATACTCATGCATTTTCTTTTCATTTCACAACACTTATGCATTGGTTCTTATTGAGCTTTGCTTTTGGGCATTTTGTCCCCTTTTTATTTCTTTCTTTTTCTTCTTTTTCTTTCTTTTTCTATTTTTTTTCTTTTCCATATACTTTTTCTTTTTCTTTTCTCCTTTTTTTTCTAATTTTTTTCTTTCTATATACAAGAACATCAATGCATAAGGTTTTATATTGGATCTATACATGAGTATGTACCCAATTCCCAATATTTCCAATAAAAATACAAAACAACCATTATTCAACCAATGTCCCAGTTTTCCCACACTTGAATGTTACACACACATACTAGCCTAAGCTAGTCAAAGATCCAAATTAAGGACTTTTATTGTTTTCCGCTTTAAGGCTTGTAATGTGCTAAATTAAGAACAAAGTGGGTTAATCGTAGGCTCAAATTGGCTAACAATGGAAGATAAAAGGTAAGGCTATTTGGGTAAGTGAGCTAATGAAATGATGACCTCAATCATATAAATGCATGAATACACTAAATAATAGACATAAAGAATCAAACAATTCAAAGATTATAATCATAGAAAGAGAATAATGCACACAAGAAGGAAAATAAGTGGTTATAAGATGTAACCACACCATTAGGCTCAAATCTCACTTGCTTGTGTTCTTAGATCAAAAATTCATGTTCCACCATATATATATATATATATATATATATATATATATATATATATATATATATATATATATATATGTGTGTGTGATTCAAGCAAGTTTAATGAAAAGTTTTCGCTCAAATCAATTGAGGTGCCCTATAGATAGAAATCTTGAAAAATTTCATTATTTTGACTAAGCTTATTGTGTATATATATGCAACAAGAATCCTAAAAACCTAAAATAAAATGCAAAAGTGTTGAGATTAGAAATTCGTCACCCAAAATCGCCGATCGGTCGGACGATCTCCCCACACTTAAAAGTTTGCACCGTCCTCGGTGCACTCAAAGATGAGTAAGGGGGTACGGCGACTCTCCGGATTACTGCGTGTTCTTAGTCTTGCTTCCATTATTGCTTGTGGTGCATCATACATGAAAAACAAAAATATAATACCATAAGTTGAGAAGATATAAAAGCAAGGAAGCATACATTGTTGGAATGAGGTAACTCACTATAATTGAGTGGTTGATTAGTGTGACATTAATGACAAATAGGTGTGTGAATTCTAAATTGCCGGTTTAGAACACATATTAGTATAAAAGTTATGTTACAAAAGGAGCATGCACTTCACTTATCCTAGTGTGCTTGAGATGCTCTAAGTGAACTTGTAAGGTAAAACAAGCATTAACGAAGCATGAAAGCATTCAAACTAAGGATGCATATGGATGCATATGATCATGAAACACTATACACTAATGTAAATGCACAACATCATCCATCAAGAAGTTGCCTAATCACAGAATAAGTCTCAAATCACATGGTGGCCAAATCATGGAATTCAAGAAGAGTTACAAGCTCGAAGGCAATTCTCATCACTTGGTGTTTTTAAAAGGTAAGCATGAAAAACTCAAAACCAAGTAGCAAAATATAACCTCAATCATAGAATCTAACAAAGATTATATAAAAACATTCATGCTAAAATAGCATTTAGGCAATAAGGGGCAGTAATGTATAGTAAACAAAGTCAATAATCCAACACTTATGATGAAAAGAGAGAAAATAAAATGAAAACTAACTAATTAACTAACTAAAATAAATGGTTATCCATGGTGTTTGGAAGTGTTGGATGAGGGGTAGGAGAAGGGAAGAAGGAAGGAGAAGGAAAGAAATGGAAAGAGGGGGAGAAAAGAAATGTAGTGAATGGAAGAAAGGGCATCCACGCGTACGCGCACATGGCGCGCGCGCGTCGATGACTTATTTCGAGAGTGGCGCGTACGCGGCAGGTGTGCATACGCGTAAATTGGTTTGTGCCTCAGGCCCAATTTCCGCACAGTGCAGGCCTAACTCTCGGGTCAAGGTATGGAAGGTGGAACTTCTCAATCCACGCGTACGCGTGCATGGCGCGCGCGCGTGGATGGTCCAAAATGCTAGATGCACGCGTGTGCGTGTATTGCGCGCACACGTGGATGGTGCTCTGTTTTCAAAAATTTTCTATATTTTTGCACCAATTCAAGCATTCCAAACCTCCAAACAGCTACCAAAACACCTTAAAACCTTATTTAACATACTAAACTATCAACTATACTCAACTAACTAAACAAAATATGAAATCAACTAAATTCTACACTATTTACAAAAGAGAAAATGAAAAGATGTTACCATGGTGGAGTGTCTCCCACCTAGCACTTTTATTTATTGTCCTTAAGTTGGACTTATGGGGAGCTCCTCTCAAGGTGGCTTGTGCTTGTATTCATCTTGGAACTCCCACCAATGCTTGGATCTCCATTGTGCCACAAGATTTCCTATGGATTGAGCCAAGTGTTGATGGAGTTCTTCACAAGCTTGGGACTCCCAAAGTTGGTCCTCTTCTTCTAATCCGAGATCCCACACTTTATTTTCACACCCGTCTTGAAGTTGATCATCATTATTAATCCATCCGCGTGGTAAGCAAGATGAATTCTCAAAGTGATACCAAACTCTCCTTTTAGACCCATTCAAGTGAGCACTAGCCCAACCCTTGCATCTAAGCCTTGAGGTATCAACCAAAATGAGCCTTGATTTACAACGCATCCACTAAACATTCTTCTCTTACGCTTTATCCCACAAATCATCCTAAGTTGACCATCCGTTTCAAGCAAACCATACTCAAGTAGGACAATGAAGCTAATAGAAATGAGTTTTACCCACTCAAGTGAAGGAATAGATGACAACCTAGGCAAAGAAGCTTCCAAAGATCTTAACAAAGCGCACTCAACTTCCGTTCTTCTTTTTCTAAGGGCTTCCACCTCTTCACAAGATTTTTTAAATTCAATCCTTTGTTCATCAATTTCATCTAACTCTTCTCTATCACTTAAATCATAAATGGGAAGTTGAGAGAAATCTACCTCCACATCGCTCTTGGTGGCGCGAAATTGTGATCACTACTTTTCACAACTCAAATAATCCCTAGTAATGGCCCCAAAGACTTGGTGCTCAATACCATGGCATAAACACAACTTCGCACAACTAACCAGCAAGTGCACTGGGTCGTCCAAGTAATAAACCTTACGCGAGTAAGGGTCGATCCCACGAAGATTGTTGGTATGAAGCAAGCTATGGTCACCTTGTAAATCTTAGTCAGGCAGACTGAATTGGGTATAGATGATGAATGAATAAAACATAAAGATAAAGATAGAGATACTTATGTATATCATTGGTGAGAGCTTCAGATAAGTGTATGAAGATGATTTCCCTTCCGTCTCTCTGCTTTCCTACTGTCTTCATCCAATCCTTCTTACTCCTTTCCATGGCAAGCTTATGCAAGGGTTTCACCGTTGTCAGTGGCTAACTCCCATCCTCTCAGTGGAAATGTTCAACGCACCCTGTCACGGCACGGCTATCCATCTGTCGGTTCTCGATCAGGCCGGAATAGAATCCAGTGATTCTTTTGCGTCTGTCACTAACGCCCCGCCCTCAGGAGTTTGAAGCACGTCACAGTCATTCAATCATTGAATCCTACTCAGAATACCACAAACAAGGTTAGACCTTCCGGATTCTCTTGAATGCCGCCATCAGTTCTTGCCTATACCACGAAGATTCCGGTTAAAGAATCCAAGAGATATCCACCCAATCTAAGGTAGAACGGAGGTGGTTGTCAGTCACACGTTCATAGGTGAGAATGATGATGAGTGTCACGGATCATCACATTCATCAAGTTGAAGAACAAGTGATATCTTGGAATAAGAACAAGCGGAATTGAATAGAAGAACAATAGTAATTGCATTAATACTCGAGGTACAGCAGAGCTCTACACCTTAATCTATGGTGTGTAGAAACTCCACCGTTGAAAATACATAAGAAGAAGGTCTAGGCATGGCCGTGAGGCCAGCCTCCCAAAGTGATCAAAAGATCTAAAGATCAAAAGATTCCAAAGATCAGAAGATGAAAATACAATAGTAAAAGGTCCTATATATAGAGAACTAGTAGCCTAGGGTGTACAGAGATGAGTAAATGACATAAAAATCCACTTCCGGGCCCACTTGGTGTGTGCTTGGGCTGAGCAATGAAGCATTTTCGTGTAGAGACTTCTCTTGGAGTTAAACGCCAGCTTTTATGCCAGTTTGGGCGTTTAACTCCCATTTTGGTGCCAGTTCCGGCGTTTAACGCTGGAAATTCTGAAGGTGACTTTGAACGCCGGTTTGGGCCATCAAATCTTGGGCAAAGTATGGACTATCATATATTACTGGAAAGCCCAGGATGTCTAATTTCCAACGCCGTTGAGAGCGCGCCAATTGGGCTTCTGTAGCTCCAGAAAATCCACTTCGAGTGCAGGGAGGTCAGAATCCAACAGCATCTGCAGTCCTTTTCAGTCTCTGAATCAGATTTTTGCTCAAGTCCCTCAATTTCAGCCAGAAAATACCTGAAATCACAGAAAAACACACAAACTCATAGTAAAGTCCAGAAAAGTGAATTTTAACTAAAAACTAATAAAAATATACTAAAAACTCAACTAAAACTACTAAAAACATACTAAAAACAATGCCAAAAAGCGTACAAATTATCCGCTCATCAGCTCTCTTCATCATCGGGAGAAGGGTCTTCAAGTTCAAAGGATTCACCACCACTAGGATTCGATGCTTGATCTTTATCTCCAAGGGAACTCGATTCTTGCTCCATTCCTTCCAAGTCTCCATATGGGATATGCCTTGGAGGTTGTGCATATCTCTCCTCAACATCAACTTCAATCTTCTTGGAGGAGTTTTCTATAACTCTAGGTTCCCATGGAAGTTCCGCATCTCCTAAGTTTTCAACCACTTCTTCCCCTTCTTCAATAATCATAGGCTCCTCCAATTGTTCTAACACAAAGTGGCATTCCTCATTTTCCACCGGAGTTTCCAATCTCTCCTTCATTCTATGCTCTTCTTTTGATTCTCCACATGTAGCCATGAGAGTTCCTTGAGTGCCCAAAAGTTGGGATGCTAGCCGGTTTACCACCTCATCCAAGGTGGTCATGAATTGTTGCACATCCCTTGTCATCTCCTCTTGTCCTTGAAGAAGAACACCGAGGGTTTCATCCATTAGAGGTTGGGGTGGATGGGAGGGTTCATCATATTGGGGGAAGGGTTCATAATAGGAAGGTGGTTCATCATAATTAAGGTGTGGTGGTTCAATATTCTCTACTTTTTCCACTTGTTGCACAACATGCTCCATGGTTGCTTGAAATTGATCCAATGCTTCCTTAAGATGATCCCTTGACTCTTGTTCCTCTTGGATATCATGAGTAGGATCATAGGGCTCTTGGATTGAAGGATATGAGTATTCTTCCATGGGAGGTTGTGGTGGAAAGTAGAATTCATCTTGTGGTTGAAAATTTTCATTTATTGAAGTGATTCTTGGAAGTATTGAGGTTGGAATGGTGGCGGTTCTATGTGTGGCTCATATGGCTCAAAAGGTGGTTGGTATGGTGGATATGGATTAAGGTCATATGGAGGTATTTGGTGAAAAGAGGCTTGTGAGTATGGTTGAGGGCTATGTTGAGGATATGATTCATAGGCATATGGTGGTGGTTCTTGAAAGTCACAAGGGGATTCACCATAGCCATTGGATTGGTATGCATCATAGAATGGTTCTTTTTTATAGTTGATTGGTGGAGGTTGTTGCCAAGAAGATTGATCATTTGCATATGGCTCCTCCCACCTTTGGTTATCCCATCCTTGATACATCTCTTCATTGTAATCTCCACTTCCTACAACATAGTTGTAATCACACTCATAGCCAAAATGAGAATTCATAATGGAAAAAGAAAACAAAAATCAAAAGATAATGGGAAACAAGAGAAATAAAATTCTACAACTAGCAAATAAAGCAAAAAGCAAGATATTCACACTATTCACATATGTACAATAACCAATAACATAACACCATTGCAATTCCCCGGCAACGACGCCATTTTGATGATTGGATTTTTGATGGTTTAGAATTTCACAAATGAAATCTCGTTGCAAGTATAGTTTCTAAACCAAGCAATAATCTTTTCATACAAAAAGTTGTTTGTCACTAGTATAAACCCCTAAAATTTATAAACCGAAGTATTTAAACCTCGGATCGTTCTCCCTAGGAATTGTAATGAAGTGTTTTGTTATTGGTTGTGAGTTATTTTTGGGGTTTTAATAAGAAACATGAAAGATAAATGGCAAAAAGTAAACTAACGGCTAAAAAGATCTTGGCAAGGGTTGGTGGTCAAGGATCTCTATCCTAATCACTAACCACAATATGAGAATTGGCAAGGATTAATCTCATCAAATCATCCTCTAACTAATAGTAAAGGAAAGTCAAATGAGCTATATCAATCCTAGTCCATAAGTCCTAACTCTCCACTAATTCAATTAGTGAGAACTAGAGTCAATGGATCCCAATCATCAATTACTTGGACATTAGCAACTCAAAAGTTCCTAAGTTACCTTTCCAAACCAAGAACATAAAACTCTACTCTAAAATCCAACCAAACATTTTATCAAACACTTGGAAGGCACAAAGGAAAAGCATAGTAAATCAACAACAAGAAGTAATTCTAACAACAATCAAATGTAAAGAATTAACAACAACAATTAAAGGAAACAAGATCTACATGAATTACCTCTTATTGAATTGAAAGAAAATGGAAGGAACCATAGTAGATCTACAACAAAACATAAGAACAACACAAAGGAAATTACAACAAAAGAATGGAAGAAGAATGAATGTAACTACAATGAATTGAAGAGTAGAAGTAGAAGAATGAATGAATGGAAACCTAGATCTAAGAACTAAACCTAATCCTAATCCTAATTCTAGAGAGAAGAGAGAGCTTCTCTCTCTAGAAACTACCTCTAAACTAATCCTAATGAGTGAAAATGAACTAAAGTGAGATCCTCCTCTTGCTCTTCAATCTTTGGCTTTAAATAGCATTTCTGGCGCCAAAGTTGGTTGAGATTGGGCCCCACAACCCTTGAGAGTTCGTTGGGTGCGTTTTCATTAAAAAATCATAAACCGGCACCGACGCGTACGTGCACAGCCCGCGTACGCATCCATGGGGTGATTTACAAGGTGCGCGCAAGCGCCAGGTGCGCGCACGCGTCCATGGGCGAGTTCAACTCTTTGGCTTTTCATAATTTCTCCTCTTTGCATGCTTTCCTCTTCACTCCTTTGATCCATTCCTAGCCTTTTCAATCTGAAATCACTAACAAATACATCAAGGCATCTAGTGGAATCAAAGGTGAATAAAAATCATCAAATTAAAGGTCTAAAAGCATGTTTTCACATCTAAGCACAAATAAGGAGATAATCACAAAACCATGCTATTTCATTGAATAAATGTGGGTAAAAGGTGATAAAATCCCCTAAAATCAATACAAGATAAACCGTCAAAACGGGATTTATCAATCACACCATTCAAAAATGCACATTTCACATCCATTTGACATAATTTAAAACCACAAAATGCAGCATAGGCTAAGAGAAGTCTTATGGCTTCCATTCGGGCAACAGGGGCAAAGGATTCATCAAAGTCTATTCCCTCTTCTTGGTCATATCCTTGTGCCACAAGTCTTGCCTTGTTTCTTGCAATGCTGCCATCTTCTCCTAACTTGTTCCGAAATATCCACTTGGTGCCGGTCACTTTCTTTCCACTTGGCCTTGGAACCAAAGTCCACACTTGGTTCTTTTCAAACTCAAAAAAGCTCATCCTTCATTGCTTTAACCCAAGAAGGGTCACTAAGGTCTTCCTTGACATTTTGAGGCTCTATTTGTGAGAGGAAGGCAATGTTTGATCCTTCATTTACCTTTCTAGTGGATGACCGAGTTCTAACCCCTTGAGAGACGTCCCTAATGACAAATTCCTCTGGATAATTCTTCAAAAATCTCCATTTACGAGGTCTGGTAGACTTGGAGGCAGATTCAGTTACCAAAGAATTTTGGTTGCTGCTGTCTTCAGGATCTCTCTCAGATTCATGAGACAAAATGGAATTGTCTCTTGAATTTTTAGCAACTGCAGTTTCTGGGTCAGGTTGAGCAGAATTTCCATTTTCTTGATTTTGCCCAGTTTTAACGTCCTTTTGAGCTTGATTTTCTGTATCACAATCTTCCAAAATGCTTTGCACCAAGTTAGTATCACAAAATATAATATGTATGGACTCTTCAATAATCCTAGCATCTTGATGATAGACCCTGTATGCTTTAATAGTTGTGGAATATCCTACAAACAAACACTCATAAGCCTTTGGATCGAATTTACCCAAATTATCCTTGTTATTTAAAACAAAACATTTGCATCCAAATATGTGTAAGTAGGCTAAGTTTGGTGGGTAGCCTTTCCAAAGTTCATAAGGGGTTTTCTTAAAAAATTTCCTTATGATTGTTCTATTCAAAATGTGGCAAGTCGTGTTAACCGCTTCAGCCCAAAGGAATTTTGGAACATTACTCTCACAAAGCATAGCTCTTGTCATCTCTTGTATGCTTCTATTTCTCCTTTCTACCACACTATTTTGTTGTGGTGTTCTTGGACAAGAGAAGTTGTGAGATATTCCAAATTTCTCACAAAAGGATTCAAATAAATTATTTTCAAATTCAGTTCCATGATCACTTCTTATAGAAGAGATTTTCAAATCCTTTTCATTTTGAATTTTCTTGCAAAAAGGTTCAAAGGCCGAAAAGGCTTCATTTTTGTGTGCAAGAAATAAAACCCAACCAAACCTAGTATAGTCATCCACAATTACTAAACCATAATGTTTACCACCTAGGCTTTGAGTTCTTGTTGGACCAAATAAATCAATGTGTAGCAACTCAAGTGGTCTTTTAGTAGAGATGTCTTCCTTTGGTTTAAAAGAACTTTTTGTTTGTTTTCCCATTTGGCAAGCATCACAAGTGATGTCTTTGTCAAACTTTATCAAAGGAAGACCTCTTTCTAATTCTTTCTTTACAAGTTTGTTTATTTGAAACATACTTGCATGGCCCAATCTCTTATGCCATAACCACTTTTCAGATTCTTTAGAGTGAAGACAAGCTACATTTTGATCCTTTAGTTCATTTGTCTTTAGTTCATTTTGATCCTTTAGTTCATTTTGATCAAGAGTAAGTCCATACATATTATTAAAACGCTTGGCAACAAACATCACTTTATTTGTTTTTTCATTAACAACACAGCATTCAAGTCTTTTGAAAGTCACTAAGTATCCTAAATCACACAGCTGACTTATACTCAAAAGATTGTGCTTCAAACCACATACCAAAAGTACATCATTAATGAAAGTAGATTTCTCATTACCTACTTTTCCAACAGCAATGATTTTACCTTTACCATCATCTCCAAAGGTCACAAAACCTCCATCATACTTATTTAGTTTGATGAAGTAGGTTGACCTTCCAGTCATATGCCTTGAACATCCACTATCCATATACCACATGTCCTTTTTGTTCTTGGATGCTGTTCCGAGGGTTACCTGAAACTGTAGGTCGATCTCGGACGAGATCTTCTGTGTTGGTCGGAGCCGACGTGTCCGGCAGGTGTATAGCGGCCGGAGCTAGTGTGTCCAACTTGTTGGACTTGGTGGTGGTGCTGATCCTTCGTCCCCGGAGGGTGGGGGTACCTGCAAGAGACTCCGATGCTTAAGTTAGCAAGGGTATTAAGCAGGTATTGAGTAGAATCAGAGTATGAGTTATACCTGAGTGCTCCAGTGTATTTATAATGGTGAGATGTGGCCTCCTGTGGATAAGATATCTTATCTTTATATTATCTCTTAATGAGGTCATCTTTAAGGGAACCGCCTTTATCTCTACGGGCTTGGACTGCCCTTGGATTTGGGACGTGTTCCTCTATTTGGGCCCTTTGTTTGGGCTTTCCTGTGACTTGTCCGAGCTCTTTGAGAAGAGGTCGGGTTGTCCTGACCTGAAGAGGTCGGTCGCTTTGTCTGTAGAACATCCCGGATCGAACAGCTCGATCCAGGGTATGAACAGTGCCCCTGCTTGAGCTCGGTCATCTTTTTCGAGGCCGAGTCTTTTGACTTCGGTCCTTTCTTCAGTGAAGTCGAACTCAAGCATTTTGTCGATTCCTTTCTTTGTAGAGTCTTTTTTGAATGTAGAACGTTTTCCTCTAAAAGCGCGCGCTTTTGTATTAGCGCTTTTTTGGGAACGCAAGCGGTTTTAACATCCGCATTTAATTGGCATTAATTGCCCCATTCTCTCTTGGCTTTTATTTTGAATATCTTTAATCAAAAAACGGTTTCTCTTCTTTACTTTTTCTCCGTAACTTCTTCTTTTACTCTCTCATTTTCTATTTCTTGCCCCGAGTTTGTAGTTTCTTCTTTGTGACGTCTGTTCTGCTATTGCGTTTTCGGAAGAGGGCTGTTTCCACATTTTTTTCCTTCTGTCTTCGCATTCTTCCTCTTCGAGGGGGTGGCTTTGTTGCTTCTGCTTTTCAGCTTTCTTCGAGGTTTCCTTCTATTCTCCAGGTTAGTCTCATTTCGTGTTTCCTCGTTTATTTCTGATTTTGCGATGGGGTTTTCCTTTTGATCTTCCTTTTGGAGAAAGTTTGGATCTTTCTATTTTTATCGTGCTTGACTTGTTGTATGCTCTGGTTTTTTCTCTTTTTTCAGTGCGAATCTTTTGTTTGCTTGAATCTTTTTCCTTTTGCATGTTGCCGCCGTTTCTGTTTGTTCCTTTGGCTGATGATTTTTGCTTGATGTTGAAAAGTTCGTGCCTTTGCTGTTTTTCCATTTTGGCCTTTTTTGGTGTTATGACAAACTGTAGCAGTAGTGCTGGTAAACTGTAGAAGCAATGCTTTTCCTGATAAAATGTAGAAGGGTGGACCTTTTGCGTATTTTGCTTCCTTTGTTTTCTTTTTTGGATTTTATTTTGATGAGTGCCGAGATGTAGACTATAGAAATGATTTGAAGACCTTTCTTGTTTACTGCCTCCAAGGGATGCTCCAAGACTTTTTATCTTGAGTCTTGGGGTTTTCCCTTTTTGGTTTATCCGCCCGTCAAGATGTTTTGACCCATGTCCGAGATGTTTTTAAGTAATCCACTCTTCTTTTCTTTTTGTAGAATTTAGTTGGCCTCATGTCTTCCCGAAATAACATTGTAGAGATGCCTTCCCAGGTTCCTGCGGGTATGGCCGATTGGGTGGACTCCATGGTTCTCCTGTGTGTCTCGCTGGCTGATTCTGAATTTTGCACTCAGCTTAGGCAGTTTCATAGTGTCTGTAGCAATTCTGGTGATGAGAAGAACTATGAACTTGTCCCTCCTTCCTCTGACGAGAGAGTCTGTTTTTCAACTCAGGTTGTTAATGGTCGCCCTTTCTTTTATGCTTATGACTTTTTCTTTGGTCAGCTGGGTATCACCCTTCCCTTTACTCAATTTGAAATCGACCTGTTATGGTCTTGTAATGTTGCCACTTCTCAACTTCACCCCAAATCCTGGGATTTCATAAAAATTTTCCAATTGTTGTGCAATGGCTTTGGTATTCCTGCTTCCCAATCTCTTTTCTTCTATTTGTTTGTCTTGACTAAGCCTGGAGTGGTAAAAAAGAAGGCAGCTTGGGTCTCCTTTCGTTCCACCCAGGGAAAGAAAGTTTTTTCCATGTTTGACGAGTCATTCCGCGATTTTAAAAACTATTTTTTCAAGGTCCGAGCTGTTAAAGGAACTCGCCCCTTTTTTCTGGATGAAAATGATGAGCCTGCCTTTCCCCTGGAATGGCAAAAAGATGTGAGGGTCTTCAGGTATTCTTGGAACATGTTGGATGAGGCTGAGCGGGCCTTTGTGACTGTTTTGGAAGAGCGCTGGGGTCAACCTCCCCATCTTGATACAAAGAAATTTCTAACCAATCCTTCTCTTCTTCAAACTGAACTGGGTATCTTGTGTTTTCTTTGCTATTTGTTTATGTTTACTTGTAGCTGTATTTCTGACTTGTTTGATTTGTAGCTTGACTTCTGTTTTATTTGCAGAGGCAATGAAGAATAACGAATCCATGAAAGCTTTTAAGAGGGCGCAGAAGGCGACTGCTGCCAGGAATATTGCCGCCAAGGCGGCTGGGGAGGGATCCTCCCTAGTGCGTGAGAAGCCATCAGTGCCGAGTTCCCCCGGGGTGAGGAAGGTGATCCCAACACCTCGGGTCCGTTTGGTGGACCCTCACTCTGCTTCTGCCGCTCCATCTGCTGCCCCTCCAAGTAAGAAGCAAAAGACGGTCGAGCCCTTCGATCTCAATGCCCCTGACTTTAATGCTATTGAGTTTATAGATCAACAAATTGGGCCTACGGTACCCTCTCAATGGACGACGTGTCCATCCTCCATCATTTGGAATTTATGGCTCGGAATCACGTACAGATGGCGTATATGGCGGCCGCTATACACCGGACTGCTCAAAGTCTCCCTCTTCATGCCACCAAGGCATTTATGAGGGAGGCAAAGCAGGAGTTTGACCGGATAAAGGGGCTGAAGGAGGAGCTTGAATTAAAGGTGACCAAGTTAGAGAAGGATCTAGAAAATGAGAAGGTGAGTTCTCTTTCGCTGGCGGCTTCTTTGAGGTTGGCCGAGGACACAGCCCTGATGCATAAGGAGAGTTATGTTACGACTTATCGGGAGGTGATGCGCCTGAGGGAGGAGTTGAACAATGCCCGGGAGGATTATTCTGAGCTCCAAGGTCATCTCGTGGGTAGTGTGACCGCTGCTTACGAGAACTTGAAGGAGCAAGCTCGAGTCATTGCCCCCGAGGCCGATCTCACCCCTTTCAGCCTGGACAATGTTGTCAGGGGTGGCAAGATTGTCCCAGATGACGATGGTGATGATGATGCTGATCCTCCTCCTGTGTCCTTTGCCAAAGTGTCGACTTCTTCTGTTCCTCCGGTTGTGCCTAATTCGGATTGCCAAGTTCTGAACCGGGAAGATGGAACGATAGATGCCGTTCCTATTCAGACTCGTCCTCCTTCTCCTTGTCCTGATGATGCCAAGAAGGTTCCTGAAGCTTGTTGATCTGTAGCTGGCCCGGCTTGTGGGCTTTTGAAACTTTTTTATTTAATTGCTGACACTTCTAGCAACTTTTATATTTTGGACAATAGTTTGCGGTTTTGGTGGCTTTTCACGGCCTTAAAAAAAAGTAGTTTTTTGACTTGGCATTTTCTTCTGTTTTCTGCCGATGTTGAGATCTTGCAGCTCAACCTCCTCGGATTGTTTTATGGTTTGTAGCTTTGATCCTCAGGGGTCCAACTTGTTTCTTGATAGGTCTTTTGCGTTGGTCCCTCTTTCTTGGATCTTTGTTAGATCTCTTTCGGGGACTACTTTGGTAACTTTTTTAGTGATAGGAGTCCGACTTGGTTGTGTCGGTGACAAACCCCATTTTTGAGGGTTTATCTTGTGCTGATTTCAGGGGTTTTATCAATAATTCCACACACTTTCTATATGAAAATACAAGATTTTGCATTCCTTTCCTAGTTTTTCCCCATGAATGAAAACATGCTTATTTTGCACTAAAATAGATACATTTCTAATCTTCTCTTGATGCCATTCGATGCCGTGACTTGTGTGTTAAGTGGTTTCAGGATATAGAGTAGGAATGGACCGGAAGAGAGAAGGAAGACGGGTGCAAAGAAAGGAAGCATGAGAATTGAGCTTTGGAAATTTCCGCATGGGCGCGTGCGCGCACCTGGCGCGTCCGCGCGGATAGATCAACGTGAAGCCGAAGCCAAGAGCCAAGCCACGAGCCGGCTTGAGTAGCGGCTAAGCCATAATCTTCGTGGGCGCGCACGCGTACATCACACCTCCGCACACATTACAAGACGCCTCGATGGCGCGTGCGCGCCGATTTGCGAATATGATTTTTTTAAGAAGTCACGTGACTTAGGCGTGGAGGTAGTTAAGAATCCCACTTTTGGGGAAATGCCTTGGCGGGAAAAGCTTAAGAAGACCAAAGGAGCAAGGGTTAAGGACACTTAGTTCATTTTTCTAGATTTTAGATATTTTTTGGAGGATAGTTAGTTACACTTTTGGGAGAAGAAGAGAGAGATTCCAAGCTTTTCACTAGGGTTCATCTTCATCCAATTTCTGAATTTTCAATCACTTTTTGGTGAGATCCATTACAATTCTCACTCCACTTTGTTCATGTTATAGATTTTCTTCTCCAAATTCAAGTAGTAGTTGTAATTGATCAATTCTCATAGATCTAGAATTCAACTTTGTAATTTTGGATTTCATCAATACTTTGAGAATTTGAATTTCATTGTTACTCTTTGAGACTTATTGTTAGATCCTTGTGTTGCAATACTTTCAATTCTACTTTTCTTCTCATTTTATTATGACTTTCTTTCTTGCTCATCACATGTTTGATAAAATGTCAACACTAGTTATGGAGTAGAAATTTCTCACTTGGCATAGGGTTTGGTCATTGGAGGAAGTTGAATAGTTGTATCAATGGTTGATTTGGAATTAGGGATTGCTAGTTGGCTTGGAGTGCACTAAAGCTAGATTCCCATGAGGTGAAGCTAGGACTTGTGACTCAAGTTGATTGTTTTCATTTGACCTTCCTCTATACCTAGGGGATAACTAATTGAAGCAAGGCCTAATTGTTGTCATCATTGAATGGACTATAAGGATAGAATTTCTAATGCCAACCCTAAGCCAAGTCTTTTGATAATTGATTGTTTGTTTCTCATTACTTTGCTAAAACCTTCAAAGAATTCCAACAAGGCTTACTAAATCAATAAGATGCACACTTTGGCAATTCCAAGGGAGAACGACTCGGGAGACTAGTACTCTCGGATATAGATTGTAGAATTGTTTGATGATGGATTTTGCGTCGGTTTAGACTATACTACGATTGATCACTTGATAATTTCTATACCGGCAAAAATTCATTCGTCAAAATGGCGCCGTTGCCGGGGAATTTTGCTTAGTGTGCCATGTTATTGTTTGGATTAAGCGTGTATATATGTACATAGTTGCACTTCATTGTAAATTGCTCAAGTGACTAACCCCTCATCGTTACCATGAATTTCATTTCCCCTTCATTGCATGACGCGTTCACAACCGAATCCGAGCTTAGTCCCTTTTGATCCGGAAATAGAACGAACTTTGTTTCATATTAGACAAGCTCGGAGGCGGCTAAAGTTTGGAAAAGGTGAAGAGGTTTTCACCACCTCAACCACCTTACTAGAAGTGAACATTGAACCGTCACTCAAAGAAGGCATTAATCATACTCCCATCAATCTCACTAACAATTCTTCTTTTGTTTTAGGTACTAATACCATGGATGCTCCGAGGAGAGTTACCATCAAGGAAGCGGGTGCACCGGATTATGTCCTTCAACCCCTTCATGTAACTCACCCCAACTTGAATGCGAACTTTGAATTGAAGACCGCTTTGATCAACCTCCTACCCAAGTTTCACGGGCTTCCCGCACAAGACCCTATTCGACATCTCAAGGACTTCCATCGCATATGCTCGACTACTAGACGGGAAGGGTCCGATGAAGTTGCTATATGGTTGTTTGCTTTCCCCTTCTCTCTTGAGGACAAGGCTAAAGAATGGTTCTACACCCTCTCTAGTGAAGTTACCTCCGATTGGGACCTACTTAGAAGGGGATTCTTGGATAAATTCTTGCCCCCGGAAAAGATGGATAGGCTAAGGAAGGAAATGTCTTGTATCGTGCAAGGTGAGACGGAACCACTCTATGAGTATTGGGAACGGTTTCGCAAACTACTAGATGCATGCCCTAATCACATGATCGACACTCAAGTATTTCTTGGATACATATGTCAAGGGATGCGAGAGCAAGATAGAACCCTCTTGGACACTTCTAGCAATGGTTCTTTGTCCAAATATAAAACCGCGGAAGAGGCATGGCAAATTATTATTGACTTAGCCGAATCCAATCAACATATGAGGCGAAGAGTCAACCGTCCAAGGACCGTAAACGAGGTATCAACTAGTAGTGAAACCACCGCTCTAACTCAATCCTTGAATGAGATGACATCCATCTTGAGGCAACTCCAATTGAACCAACAACAACCACAACAACCTCAATCATATCAACAACACCCTCCACCACTTCAACAACACAACCAACAATTGGTCCCTCAAAGAGTATGTGGCATTTGCTCTTGCTACTCTCACTACACGGATGAGTGCCCAAGCCTTCAAGAAGACAACACCTTGGCGGCTACCCATAATTTCTATGACCGCCCCAATCAAGGGTACTACCAAGGCGGTAATCCTAACCAAGGGCATCCTTATCAAGGAGGAGGCTACAACCAAGGAAGTGAACACAATAATCAAAATTGGAGAGACAATCGTCAACAAGGGAATAGGGACAACAACAACAATGGAGGAGGTCAAAGATGGAGTAACAACTCACAAAATTTCTCACAAAACCGACCATACAACTCACAAAATCAACCATACAACCAACAAAACCCACAAAGAAACTACCAAACATATCAATCACCACATCAAAGACCACCACCCAACCAATCACAAACTCCTCAACTCACATATGCAACCACCCCCTCCAACCAAGACGAAACACTCCGGACCATTATCCAAGGCCAAAAGGAACTACAAAACACACTTGCTTCCGGCCTCACCGGCCTCACCTCTACACTACAAGCTCTTCTTGCACGCATGGATACACCATCAACTCCCACTCCTCAACCCCCAATCCAAAGTGTCATTCCCTCTCAACCTCAACCAAATCCAAAGGGGGGCATCAATGCCATCACCCTTAGATCCGGTACACAACTAAAAGAGAAGGAAGCAAAGGACTCAAATCCTATCACAACCGCCCAAGAGGAGGAGAGAATAGATATAGAAGAGGTAGTGGAAGAGGAGACACCACAAGCCATAGTTGAGGATGAAGCCCAACCAACAAGGGAGACAACCAAGGCCAAAAGAACCTTGGAAGAAGAAATTGCTCAACCACTTCCATTTCCAACACTTGCAAAGAAAGCTAGAAAGCGCATAGAACTCGACCCCAAAATGGTAGAAATGTTCAAGAAAGCTGAGGTAACCATCCCCCTCTTTGATGTCATCCATCAAGTTCCTAGATATGCCAAATTCCTCAAAGATTTATGCATAAACAAGGATAGAATTCTTGAATTGGAAACCATCCCATTGGGGAGTTCTATTTCCGCTTTAATGGGAACATTGCCCGAGAAGTGTGATGATCCGGGCCCTTGTATGGTCACTTGCACCGTCAATGGAGTTCAATTTAGAGATTGTATGTGTGACCTCGGAGCATGTGTTAGCATCATGCTGCTCTCCGTCTACCGGGTATTGAAATTGCCACCACTAAAAAGGTCGACGGCAAGATTTGTCCTAGCGGATAAAAGCATAATAACCGTAGCGGGTGTTGCGGAAGATGTATTGGTGAATATAAAAGGGTTGGTGTTTCCGATTGACTTCTATGTCCTTGAAATGCCATCAAGCGAAACCGAGAGAGCATCATCTATCCTACTTGGAAGGCCATTCTTGAGAACTTCTAGATTTAAGCTTGATGCTTACTCGGGAAACTACTCATTTGAAATAGATGGGAGAATTGTAAGCTTTAGCCTAGAAGAAGCAATGAAGCATCCACCGGAGAATCACTCTCTATTTCGGTGTGACCCAATTGATAACATAGTGGCCGAAGTGCATCTTGCAAGGTTAGATGAGAAGTACATGGTTGAAGAAGCAAATGAAAAGTCAAGCGAACTAAATACCACACATCATACAAACCATCCGGAAACTCAAACTTCAAAGAATGACAAAAAGATGGAATTGAAGCCACTACCACCTCACTTAAGATATTCATACCTTGATGAAGCCCAAAAGCTACCCGTGATAATTGCACAAGAGCTAACTCCTCAACAAGAAGAAAAATTGCTAAATGTATTGAGGAAAAACAAAAGGGCAATTGGGTGGAGTTTGGCGGATCTAGTGGGAATAAGCCCCCAAGTATGCGAGCACCGCATATTTCTTGAAGAAGGAGCAAGACCGGTCCAACAACCTCAGAGGAGACTTAATCCAACCATTCTTGAGGTAGTAAAGAAAGAAGTCACTAAGTTACTTGAAGCGGACATCATCTATCCTATCTCGGATAGCGAATGGGTAAGCCCGGTCCAAGTAGTGCCAAAGAAGTCCGGAGTGACAACAATCAAAAACGAAAGTGGTGAACTTATAGCAACAAGAGTGCAAAATTCTTGGAGAGTATGCATAGACTACCGAAGATTGAATGCGGCCACAAGAAAAGATCACTTTCCACTACCATTTATTGATCAAATGCTTGATTGATTAGCCGGTAAATCATATTATTGTTTTCTTGATGGATACTCCGGATACTTCCAAATCCATATTGCTCTAGAGGACCAAGAAAAAACCACATTTACTTGCCCCTTTGGAACGTATGCTTACAAGCGTATGCCATTTGGCCTATGCAATGCACCGGCAACGTTTCAAAGATGCATGATGAGCCTATTTGCGGACTTTCTAGAGCAATCGATGGAAGTTTTCATGGATGACTTTAGTGTGTACGGTGATTCATTTGAGCATTGTTTAGGTAACCTTGAAAAAGTCTTAGAGAGATGCACCAAAACAAACCTCATCTTAAATTTTGAAAAATGTCATTTCATGGTCAAACAAGGTATTGTTTTGAGACACATAGTATCAAAAGAAGGCATCTCCGTAGATCCGGCAAAAATAAATGTCATATCCAGTTTACCTTACCCCTCCTCCGAGAGGGAAGTCTGTTCTTTTCTTGGACATGCAGGATTCTACCGGAGATTCATCAAAGACTTTAGCAAGGTGGCCTTACCCCTCTCTCGATTACTACAAAAAGACACCGAATTTGAGGTGAGCAAGGAATGTATGGAAGCATATGACAAACTCAAAGTAGCATTGACACAAGTTCCTATTGTACGAGGACCCAATTGGACTTAACCCTTTGAAATCATGTGTGATGCTTCGAATTATGCGATAGGAGCCGCGTTAGCACAACGCGAGGGTAAGATTCCCTATGTCATAGCTTATGCTTCCAAAACATTAGACGGAGCCCAATCCAACTACACTACTACCAAAAAGGAACTCCTAGCTATTGTTTTTGCTTTGGACAAGTTCCGAGCCTATCTTCTTGGTTCCAAGGTTGTAGTGTACTCGGATCACGCGGCACTAAAGTACTTGTTGGCCAAAAAGGAATCAAAACCGAGATTAATTCGTTGGGTGCTTTTGTTACAAGAATTTGACTTGGAGATCAAAGATAGGAGCGGTTCCCAAAACCTAGTGGCGGACCATTTAAGTCGCCTCGAACACACAAAAGGCGACACCACTCCTATCAATGACTCCTTTCCTTTAGATGCTTTGCACGCAATCTCGGAAGTGGTTCCTTGGTATGCCCCAATAGCAAACTATTTGGTTTCACGCACTTTCCCTCCCAATCTCGACAAAAACAAAAAGGATAAGCTGAAAAGCGAATCCAAATACTATATTTGGGATGATCCCTATTTGTGGAGGTATGGAGCGGACCAAATAGTGCGACGGTGCATACCCCAAACCGAATTCCAAGCAATCTTGGACGCTTGCCATGCTTCCGAAGGAGGTGGTCACTACGGGCCCCAAAGAACGGCAAGAAAGGTCCTTGATTGCGGATTTTGGTGGCCAACTCTTCTCAAAGATGCTTCTCTCTATTGCAAATCTTGTCCCCAATGCATTAGGCTTGGAGATATTTCCAAGAAGGACGAAATTCCCCAACAAAATATGCTTTTTTGTGAAATCTTTGACGTATGGGGAATCGACTTCATGGGACCATTTCCAAATTCCAATGGCTTTCTCTACATCTTGTTAGCCGTCGATTATGTGTCAAAATGGGTGGAGGCAATCCCCACCCGAACGGATGACGCTAATGTTGTGTATTCTTTTGTGAGGAACAATATCATTTGTCGCTTTGGCGCCCCAAGAGCAATCATAAGTGACCAAGGATCCCACTTTTGCAACAAAAAAATAGACGGCCTCATGAGAAAATATGGCATCATCCACAAAGTCGCCACAGCTTACCACCCTCAAACAAACGGCCAAGCCGAAGTTTCTAACCGGGAAATCAAGCATGTGTTAGAAAGGATTGTAAAGCCGAATAGGAAAGATTGGAGCATTAAACTCTTCGATGCACTGTGGGCCTATCGAACGGCTTACAAGACACCCATTGGCATGAGCCCCTTTCGGCTTGTATATGGTAAAGCATGTCACTTACCGGTAGAGATTGAACACAAAGCTTATTGGGCCGTAAAGGAGTGCAATATGAGCTTGGGTGGGGCCGGAGTAGAGAGAAAGCTTCAATTGGCGGAATTGGAATGTTTGAGATTAGAAGCTTACGACAAATCTAGACTTTATAAGGAAAAGTTGAAAGCCATCCATGACAAGAACATTAGGAGAAGAGAATTCCGACCCGGTGAACTAGTCCTTCTCTACAATTCAAGGTTGAGATTACTACCCGGAAAGCTTAGATCAAGGTGGGATGGACCCTACCAAGTGGAGAAAGTAGAACCTTATGGGGTCTACCACTTGCGCCACCCATCAAGCCCGGACATCTTCAAGGTAAACGGGCACCGTCTCAAATTGTATCATGGTGAGCAAAGAAAGAACTCCAAGGAATTTGAAGTGTTCCTCTTGAGGGATGCAACTCTTGAACAAGTACTTTGAGCTACTGAAAGTCCAACTTAAGGACATTAAACAAAAGTGCTAGGTGGGAGACACCCCACCATGGTAAGATCTTCCTTTGAGCTTTGTACATAGACACTTGACTTCATGTTTGTTAGCTAGATTTCAATGTCAATTTTCCTTCATTTGTTGAATTCATTGATAGTTTACCAAGTAAAATGTCCTGCTATAGTGTTTAAGTGGCTGTGTGGGGGGGGGTTGAAATGTCAAAGGTGATGTAAACACATGCAAATCTAGAAAAAGCACCCCTCTGCGCGTGCGCGCACCTGGCGCGTACACGCCCTTAAGGCATTCGACGATCATCTACGCGGACGCGCACCGTGCGCGGACGCGTGAATTGCGAATAACAGCCCTCCATACATTTACCCGAGAGTTGCGCCCACACCATGCCAGGACTATGCCTGAAGCACAGGAAGCTCGCGCGCGCGCACTTGGCACGTCTGCGCACCTGGGCGAGATCTGCCAATCGACGCGCAAGCGTACTGTGCGCGTCCGCGCCGATCGCCTTGTTACACTCCTGGTACATATTCCAGAGAGTTAAGCCGCTCTTAGGCCTATACTAAGCCACCGGCCCAGCACCTTTGCCGCGTGCGCGCACCTGGCGCGCACGCGTCCATACACTGCGAGCACGAAATGCGCACGCGCGCCTCAGCCGCGCACGCGCCCATTGATTCTGCACTCCTCTTTGAGCCACTTCACAGAGAGTTGAGCCCACCCCAGGCCCTTCTCATGCCTGGGGCACAACCGCGTTGACGCGTGCGCGCACCGTGCGCGCGCGCGCCAACAGCTATGAAGCAACCTCTGGTACTGCGTCCAGAGAGTTATGCCACCTCTGTGCCTCCCCTGTGCTGCCAGCCCAAGCGCATGGGCGCGCACGCGCAACGTGCGCGCGAGCGCCCCCATTCCACCTCACTTCTCTGCGCGAGCGCGCACCGTGCGCGCACGCGCAGGTGATCGACGCCAACTTTAGAAAGGGCACACTTACCCCTTCATTCTCATTCCACTTTTCCTTCTCCTTCTCCTTCTCACCCCTTCCACCACCCATTCACCCACCTCCACTTCCTCTTCTCAACCACCTTCTACCACATATCTCCGGTGGCCCCACATTAACTCTTCACTCTCCATCAACCCACACTACAACTTCTTCTTCCATACCCTTCTCCATCTCACAAGGTACTATACTAAGCTACCCTCTTAGTCCAATAATCTCTTGTGATTCTTAATCATTTAGTTGCACCATCTTTTAGGTAGCTTCTTTCCTTTTTCTTCTTTCTCTAGCTACTTCCTTGGGATGTCTTTGTTCTTTTCTCTCTTTCAATCCAATTCTTCATGGGCATTTGGGTCTCAAACTCACTTGCATGAGTAGATGAGTGGTTTACTTAATTTTCTTGCAATCAATATGCACTGTAATCATTAATAATGGATTGTGGAATGTTACATTGCTCTCATTTTCACATAATCACATACTAGTCCAAGGATGCACGCCAAGTGTTCGACAAAAGGCATACTTGAGTTTTGGGCTCATTGTGACTAACTTGCCTCTCAACCAATCACTTTTGGGTGCATCCCCACTTTCCCCAATCCATTCATTCACATTTTCTTAACTTGCTTTCCATTTGTGGTCCTCAAGGGTGTGTGCTTCTCATGCTTCTTCCTTGCATGCTTAAACTACCCTTGCACCACATGAAAATGATTTGCCTTGCTCTTCACACGTTATCCTAGTTACATGTTGCAGCTGTCATGTAACAAAGATACCCATATTCTATGGCATAATTTTTCATTGCATAACGCTCATGTACTTCCACTTCTTTGGGTCTGATGTTTTCCCTTTCTTGCTTTCACAGGATGGTCATCAAAAAGAACAAAGGAAAAGGCCCCAAGAAGCCAGCTTCCAATAAAGTGCGCCAAGAACTAACGGCCAAGCCCCTCTTAAAGAAGACCAAGGGCCCCGTTGATGTTCTAGAGAAGGACAACCCTCCTAAGGATGCGAACAAGTTTCCCAACCGTTACTGCGAACTTGTTTACTCAAAAATGATTGAAAGGAATTATCATCCAGAACCCCTCCTAGTCCTACTGGCTCACCTCAGTCCGATTGTGATGCCACACATTGACCGGAGGCAATGGAGGTTCCTCTTGAGGCAACCAAAGGAGGCCAATCTCTCATGGGTGGTGGAATTCTACTCCAACTACCACTCACCCCTTCTCACATCAATATTTGTGCGCCGAAAGCAAGTGTCGGCCACAGTGGAAACCATCCGAGAAGTCCTTGGGATTGAACCGTCAACGGACGCATATGACGCCTACCAAGAAGTCTTGGCTACATGCGATGACCGTGCATTCGATTGGAGCGCGATCCTCCGCGTCATTGCTTTACCCGACGCATATTGGATTCGGGGGACCATAAAGCAAAGACCCAAGGGTTTAGATGTCCGCCACCTCACTCAAGAAGCCACGGCATGGGCCCAAATTCTAGCTCACTACGTGCTCCCAAGCACACATGGGTCATCCATCACCGCCGAGCTTGCCTTATTGATATGGTGCATCTTAACCGAGAAACCGGTCGACATTTCGCATGCCATCCGCCAATCCATGGGGCGCATTCATGCCAAGGGAAATCTACCATTCCCCGCTTTAGTGACGGCATTAGTTGCGAAAGCCGGCGTCAACCGGGAGGCTAAAAATAGGAGAACCTCAATTCCGGTCGATGGTGATGTTATTCCGACCAAGAGATGCCTCAAGCCTCCGGAAGTAACCAAGGACATTGGACTGCCCACACCAACTCGCAACACTACCACTTCATCTACATCACAAAAATCGGCCACCCAACGCCTTGAGGACCTTCACAAAAAATTGGACCGTTATGAGAGGCGTAACCAACGCCGCTATGCTCATGTGAAGAGACTCCTAAGCATAGTCACCCCACCTATGGAGGAACCCGATATCTCCACATCCACCGCAACTTCAAGCGGAGATAGCGACAACATTGGAGATGAGGGACACTCGGGGCTCAACCACCCATTGCGCCTAACCTATAGCACGGAGGACTGTGCTAAGTTTTAAGTGTGGGGAGGTCGGCCGACCGATCTCCGTAGGTAACGTCTGAATAAATCTGAATAAATTTTTGTTCCTTGAACTTCCTTGTAATTAGGATAGGTTGCATGATTAGGTTTTAGTTGGCACCATTCGCATGATAAGTTTACTTGGTTGGAACAATGAAATTCTTTCTTAGGAAACCAATACTTTGGGGCAACCGTGGCATTGCGAATTTTAAATGCTTTGATGCCAAATTTGCATGAAGAATTATATTTTGGAACATGGGTTTGAGTTAAGAACACAAGCTAGTGAGTTTTGAGCCTAATTGCGTGGTTACATCTTATAACCACTTATTCTCCTTCTTGTGTGCATTATTCTCTTTCTATGATTGTAATCCTTGATTTGTTTGATTCTTTATGTCCATTATTTTGTGTATACATGCATTTATATGATTGAGGCCATCATTTCATTAGCTCACTTACCCAAATAGCCTTACCTTTGATCTTCCATTGTTAGCCAATTTGAGCCTACGCTTAACCCACTTGTTCTTTAATTTAGCACATTACAAGCCTAAAGCGGAAAACAATAAATGTCCTTATTTGGATCTTTGATTGGCTTAGGCTAGTGTGTGTGAGTATCATTCAAGTGTGGGAATCTTGGGACATTGGGTGAATAAAAGGGTAATTTTGTATTGTTATTGAAAATATTGGGAATTGGGTACATACTCATGTGTTGATTAAATGTAAAACCTTATGCATTGATGCTCTTGTATATAGAAAGAAAAAAAAGAGAAAAACAAGAGAAAAAGAAAAGAAAAATAATATGGAAAAGGAAAAGGAAAAAAATAGAAAAAGAAAGAAAAAAAAGAAGAAAAAAAGAAAGAAATAAAAAGGGGACAAAATGCCCCAAAGCAAAGTGTAGCTCAATAAAATCAATGCACAAGTGTTGTGAAATGAAAAGAAAATGCATGAGTATGTGAAAAAGTGAGAAATGGGTAGTTAGGTTAGCTTTGAATTTATACAGGATGTCATAGGTTAGGTGGGAAGTTTAAGTTAATCAAAGATTCAAATCGCAAAGCCCACTTGACCAAATATGCCTCCTACCTTAACCCTAGCCCCATTACAACCCAAGGAAAAGACCTCATGATAATTGTATGCATGCATTGAATAATTGTCGATTGTTAGAAGAAAAACAAATCTTGGAAAAGCATGATTAGGGGAGAATTGAGTGAATCAACCCCAAGCACCGAGCGACTAGAGTGCAAACACTTCCGGTGAGGGTTCGATGCTCAATCCTTTGATTCCCGGCTCTCACGAGCATTCCTCATGCAAAGTTGCATATATTGCATTTGATGCTTAGAAATTGGCAAGTCCTATGCATTGACCACCATCGTGTCCCATGTGCTCGCATATGTCATAAGAAAGCTGATTTGTTCCTAACCTAGTAGATAATAGCACTAGTCATAGTTACATTCATATAAGTAGGTTGCATTTCATGAGTCTTATACTCTTGCGATCCCTCGATCTTCTGTGTTTCTTTGCATTTCTCTAAGCATGAGGACATGCTAGAATCTAAGTGTGGGGAGGTTGACAAACCCCATTTTTGAGGGTTTATCTTGTGCTGATTTCAGGGGTTTTATCAATAATTCCACACACTTTCTATATGAAAATACAAGATTTTGCATTCCTTTCCTAGTTTTGCCCCATGAATGAAAACATGCTTATTTTGCACTAAAATAGATACATTTCTAATCTTCTCTTGATGCCATTCGATGCCGTGACTTGTGTGTTAAGTGGTTTCAGGATATAGAGTAGGAATGGACCGGAAGAGAGAAGGAAGACGGGTGCAAAGAAAGGAAGCATGAGAATTGAGCTTTGGAAATTTCCGCATGGGCGCGTGCGCGCACCTGGCACGTCTGCGCGGATAGAGCAACGTGAAGCCGAAGCCAAGAGCCAAGCCACGAGCCGGCTTGAGTAGCGGCTAAGCCATGATCTTCGTGGGCGCGCACGCGTACATCACGCCTCCGCGCACATTATAAGACGCCTCGATGGCGCGTGCGCGTGCCTTGCGCGTGCGCGCCGATTTGCGAATATCATTTTTTTAAGAAGTCACGTGACTTAGGTGTGGAGGTAGTTAAGAATCCCACTTTTGGGGAAATGCCTTGGCGGGAAAAGCTTAAGAAGACCAAAGGAGCAAGGGTTAAGGACACTTAGTTCATTTTTCTAGATTTTAGATATTTTTTGGAGGATAGTTAGTTACACTTTTGGGAGAAGAAGAGAGATATTCCAAGCTTTTCACTAGGGTTCATCTTCATCCAATTTCTGAATTTTCAATCACTTTTTGGTGAGATCCATTACAATTCTCACTCCACTTTGTTCATGTTATAGATTTTCTTCTCCAAATTCAAGTAGTAGTTGTAATTGATCAATTCTCATAGATCTAGAATTCAACTTTGTAATTTTGGATTTCATCAATACTTTGAGAATTTGAATTTCATTGTTACTCTTTGAGACTTATTGTTAGATCCTTGTGTTGCAATACTTTCAATTCTACTTTTCTTCTCATTTTATTATGACTTTCTTTCTTGCTCATCACATGTTTGATAAAATGTCAACACTAGTTATGGAGTAGAAATTTCTCACTTGGCATAGGGTTTGGTCATTGGAGGAAGTTGAATAGTTGTATCAATGGTTGATTTGGAATTAGGGATTGCTAGTTGGCTTGAAGTGCACTAAAGCTAGATTCCCATGAAGTGAAGCTAGGACTTGTGACTCAAGTTGATTGTTTTCATTTGATCTTCCTCTATACCTAGGGGATAACTAATTGAAGCAAGGCCTAATTGTTGTCATCATTGAATGGACTATAAGGATAGAATTTCTAATGCCAACCCTAAGCCAAGTCTTTTGATAATTGATTGTTTGTTTCTCATTACTTTGCTAAAACCTTCAAAGAATTCCAACAAGGCTTACTAAATCAATAAGATGCACACTTTGGCAATTCCAAGGGAGAACGACTCGGGAGACTAGTACTCTCGGATATAGATTGTAGAATTGTTTGATGATGGATTTTGCGTCGGTTTAGACTATACTACGATTGATCACTTGATAATTTCTATACCGGCAAAAATTCATTCGTCAGTCGGTCTCCTTTAAGTTATTTTTCGTAGTCCTCTTTCTTGGATCTTTGTCAGATCTCTTTTAGGGACTACTTTATAACTTTTTTAGTGATAGGAGTCCGACTTGGTTGTGTCGGTCTCCCTTAAGTTATTTTTCGTAGTCCTCTTTCTTGGATCTTTGTCAGATCTCTTTCAGGGACTACTTTATAACTTTTTTAGTGATAGGAGTCCGACTTGGTTGTGTCGGTCTCCCTTAAGTTATTTTTCGTAGTCCTCTTTCTTGGATCTTTGTCAGATCTCTTTCAGGGACTACTTGTATAACTTTTTAGTTTTTGGGCTGACTTTGTTATGTCAGGCCCTTCTAAGTTAAAATAATTCTCTTTAATAGGGTTGGCCAGACCTCTTTCCAGGGTTTACTTATAACTTGGGTTGACTTGGTCCGACTTCTGAACGTCGGCCATTCTTTAAGTTATTATATTAGCTATCCGTAAGACCTCTTCAGGCTCTTTTTTTGGATTGCTTTCGATAACTTCTTACATTATTCTGTGTTCATCTTTGCCGATTTGTAGAAAATGGTTGGCGTCTTTAGATCGTCCTTTGGGTGAATCGCGTTTTCACCTTTATCGGACGATTGTCTTTATCGTGGTCGCGTAGTGAATTTGTTTTTCACTTTTTTCCGACCTGTTGCTTTATAATCGGACGATGAATACTTCAGATTAATGCATCTTGGATTCTTGTAGAATATCTAAATAAACTTTATTCAAAAGAAAAATGCAAATGTATACATGTGGGAGTTTCCTTGTCCCTTTAAGTCGGGTATGATCTAGGTCTTGACATGGTGCCTCATTAAAAAACCTTTTCAGGAAAAAGAGCGCATCCATTTAGTGAGATCCTTTACCTTTTCTAACTGTAGTATCTTCTTAGGTTGCAGGCGTGCCATGATCGGGGAAGCTCTCGTCCATCAAGCTCGGTCAGTCTGTAGTAGCCCTTCCCCAGTACTTCAATGACTCGGTAGGGTCCTTTCTAGTTTGCTGCCAGCTTTCCTTCTCCGGGTCGAGTTGTTCCAATGTCATTTTTGATTAGGATGAGATCATTCTCTGCAAAACTTCTCGGCACTACCTTTTGATTATATCTGGCAGCCATTCGTCGCTTTAGAGCTTCTTCTCTGATCCGAGCTCTTTCTTGGATTTCGGGTAACAAGTCGAGCTCTTCTCTCTGAAGTTGGGAGTTTGCTTGTTCATTGTAGTGGACTACTGGTGGACGAAATTGTGATCTATTGCCTTTGTACTTGTATGAAATTTGATAATTGGCTCTATTTGAATTCACAACTCCATTCAACTAACCAGCAAGTGTACTGGGTCGTCCAAGTAATAAACCTTACGTGAGTAAGGGTCGATCCCACAGAGATTGTTGGTATGAAGCAAGCTATGGTCACCTTGTAAATCTCAGTTAGGCAGATTAAATTTGTTTATGGTTTCGAAAATAGAAATAATAAAATAGAAATAATAAAAGGGATAGAATACTTATGCAGATTCATTGGTAGGAATTTCAGATAAGCGAATGAAGATACTGTATGGCTCAAGAACGCCTACTTTCCTATTGCTTCAACTCAATCCTTCTTACTCCTTTCCATGGCAAGCTGTGTATAGGGGTTCACCGTTCGACGATGGCTACTTTGTATCCTCTCTGGAAAATGGTCCTCTGCGCTGTCACTCGCATGGCTAATCGTCTGGAGGCATCACACTGGCCGAAGGTTACATCCCATCCTCGCAGTGAAAACTATGCTCACGCGCTCTGTCACAGCACAGCTAATCACTGGTTGGTTCCCGCTCCTACTGGAATAGAATCCCTTGATTCTTTTGCGTCTGTCACTAACGCCCAGCACTTGCGAGTCTGAAGCACGTCACAGTCATTCATTACTGGAATCCTACTCGGAATACCACAGACAAGGTTAGACTTTCCGGATTCCCAGGATCCTACTCGGAATATGATGAGCGGATAATTTATACGCTTTTTGGCATTGTTTTTAGTATGTTTTTAGTATGATTTAGTTAGTTTTTAGTATATTTTTATTAGTTTTTAATTAAAATTCACTTTTCTGGACTTTACTATGAGTTTGTGTGTTTTTCTGTGATTTCAGGTATTTTCTGGCTGAAATTGAGGGTCCTGAGCAAAAATCTGATCCAGAGACCAAAAAGGACTGCAGATGCTGTTGGATTCTGACCTCCCTGCACTCGAAGTGGATTTTCTGGAGCTACAGAAGCCCAATTGGCGCGTTCTCAACGGCATTGGAAAGTAGACATCCTGGGCTTTCCAGCAATATATGATAGTCTATACTTTGCTCAAGATTTGATGGCCCAAACCGGCGTAGCAATTCGGCCTCAGAAATTCCAGCGTTAAACGCCGGAACTGGCATAAAACTTGGAGTTAAACGCCCAAACTGGCATGAAAGCTGGCATTTAACTCCAGAAAAGGTCTCTACACGAAAATACTTCATTGCTCAGCCCAAGCACACACCAAGTGGGCCCGGAAGTGGATTTTTCTGTCATTTACTCAATTCTGTAAACCTTAGGATACTAGTTTACTATTAATAGGACCTTTTGACATTGTTCCTGTACCTCATGACACTTTACACGTTTTCTTGGTGTACCTTCCACAGCATGAGTCTCTAAACCCCATGGTTGGGGGTGAGGAGCTCTGCTGTGTCTTGATGGATTAATGCAATTACTACTGTTTCTTATTCAATCATGCTTGCTTCCATTCTAAGATAATACTTGCTCTTAATCCGGATGAATGTGATGATCCGTGACAGTCATCATCATTCTCAACTATGAACGTGTGCTTGACAACCACCTCAGTTCTACCTTAGATTGAGTAGTTATCTCTTGGATTCTTTAATCAGAATCTTCGTGGTATAAGCTAGAACTGATGGCGGCATTCAAGAGAATCCGGAAGGTCTAAACCTTGTCTGTGGTATTATGAGTAGGATTCAATGACTGAATGACTGTGACGTGCTTCAAACTCCTAGCAGGCGGGGCGTTAGTGACAGACGCAAAAGTATCGATGGATATTATTCCGGCCTGACCGAGAACCGACAGCTGAATTCCGCTATGCTGTGACAGAGCATATGCAATCGCTTTCACTGAGAGGATGGGAGGTAGCCATTGACAACGGTGAAACCCTACATACAGCTTGCCATGGAAGGAGCCTTGCGTGCTTGAAGAAGGAGACAGTAGGAAAGCAGAGATTCAGAGGATGGAGCATCTGCAAACCCCAACCTATTCTCCATTACTGCAATACAAGTAACCATTTCATGTTCTTCTGCTTTTTACAATCAATCCTGATAATTTCTGATATCCTGACTAAGATTTACAAGATAACCATAGCTTGCTTCAAGCCGACAATCTCCGTGGGATCGACCCTTGCTCACGCAAGGTATTACTTGGACGACCCAGTGCACTTGCTGGTTAGTTGTGCGGGATTGCAAAAGTGTGATTGCAATTTCGTGCACCAAGTTTTTGGCGCCGTTGCTGGGGATTGTTCGAGTTTGGACAACTGACGGCTTATCTTGTTGCTTAGATTAGGACTGTTTATTTTTGTTGGTTTAGAGTCTTTTAGTTGAGTCTAGTTTCATATTTTAAGTTTGGTGTCAATTGCATGCTTTTGTTTTTCTTTTGATTTTCGTTTTTGCATGTTCTTAGTCCCTTTTTGATTCATAAAAATTCTAAGTTTGGTGTCCTCTTTGTGTTTTTCTTTTAAAATTTTCGAAAATTAGTGTTTGATTTTCTAAAAATTTTAAGTTTGGTGTCTTTTTGTGTTTTTCTCTTTCCTCTTTTCAAAAATCAAATCTTTTTCATAAAAATTTTTCAATCATATCTTTTTAATTGCTATTTTCAAAATCTTTTTAATTAACTAATTGATTCAGTTCTCAATTTGCTTTGATCTTATTTTATTTTTAATTTTCGAATTTTTATTTTAGTTTTCTTTTATTTTATTTTATTTTATTTTCGGTTAATTCAAAAAAAAAACAAAAACAAAAACAAAATTTATCCATTTGCAATTATTATCATTTCCCTCTTGTCCATTATGGACTTAAGTGGGGTTAATCAGTCCAAAAGGACTCTGGGGTCATATGCTAACCCCATTACAGCTGCATATAGGAGTAGCATCTGTACACCTCCCATCAAAGCAAGCAGCTTTGAGCTAAATCCTCAACTCATTATCATAGTGCAGCAAAATTGCCAATATTCCGGTCTTCCACAGGAAGAACCTACTGAGTTTCTGGCACAGTTCTTACAAATTGCTGACACAGTACATGATAAAGAGGTAGATCAGGATGTCTACAGACTATTACTGTTTCCATTTGCTATAAAGGATCAAGCTAAAAGGTGGTTGAATAACCAACCTACAACAAGCATAAAGACATGGAAACAGTTGTCAGACAAATTCCTGAATCATTTTTACCCTCCAAAGAGGATGACACAGCTAAGGCTGGACATCCAAGGCTTTAAACAAGAGGATAATGAATCCCTTTATAATGCCTGGGAGAGGTATAGAGGTATGCTTAGAAAATGCCCCTCTGAAATGTTTTCAGAGTGGGTACAGTTAGACATCTTCTATTATGGGCTTACAGAAAAAGCTCAGATGTCTTTAGACCACTCAGCTGGTGGATCCATACACATGAGGAAGACAATTGAAGAAGCTCAAGAGCTTATAGACACGGTTGCTAGAAATCAATACTTATATTCTAGCAATGAATTCGTCCCAAAGGAGGAAGTCATGGCATTAGTCACTGATCCTAATCCTCAGGAACAGCTGAATGAGCTTAATCAACAATTGCTCCTGATGACTGAACAGTTAGCAGAATTTAAAGAAATGCTCCATGATACTAAGGTTGCTAACAAGAGCATAGAACTGCAGTTGAATCAAGCAAAACAGCAAATATCTAAACAGATAATAGATGAATGTCAAGCAGTTCAACTGAGGAGTGGGAAGACACTGAATAACACTGTTCAAAAGAGCAAAAAGTCAAACAAGGAACAATTGACAGAGGATAACCAAACCACTGTTCAAAATCCCTCGGAGGACAGTAAGAGCCCAGAGAGGAATATTATTGGCGTTCAAATGCCAGAAAGGGAAGGAAAGTTGGCGTTAAACGCCCATTCCTTGCCCAGTTCTGGCGTTCAAACGCCAAAAAAGGAAGAGAAGTTGGCGTTTAACGCCCAAACTTCACCCTTTCCTGGCGTTCAAACGCCAAGGGAGGATCAGACACCTGAGAGTGCTGACAGTAATCCCTCTAAAAGGGCATCTTCAACCACTTCTGTAAGGAATAAACCTGCAGCATCTAAGGTTGAAGAATATCAAGCCAAAATGCCTTATCCTCAGAAACTCCGCAAAGCGGAACAGGATAAGCAATTTGCCCGCTTTGCAGACTATCTAAGAACTCTTGAAATAAAGATTCCGTTTGCAGAGACACTTGAGCAAATACCTTCTTATGCTAAGTTCATGAAAGAGATCTTAAGTCATAAGAAGGATTGGAGAGAAACTGAAAAAGTGTTTCTCACTGAAGAATGCAGTGCAGTCATTCTGAAAAGCTTACCAGAAAAGCTTCAAGATCCTGGAAGCTTTATGATACCATGCACATTAGAGGGCGCTTGCACCAAGACAGCCCTATGTGATCTTGGAGCAAGCATCAATCTAATACCTGCATCCACTATCAGAAAGCTTGGATTGGCTGGAGAAGTCAAACCAACCAGAATATGCCTCCAACTTGCTGATGGCTCCATTAAACACCCATCAGGCATAATAGAGGACATGATTGTCAAGGTTGGGCCATTTGCCTTTCCAACTGACTTTGTGGTACTGGAAATGGAGGAGCACAAGAGTGCAACTCTCATTCTAGGAAGACCTTTCCTAGCAACTGGACGAACTCTCATTGATGTACAAAGAGGGGAAGTAACCCTCAGAGTCAATGAGGATGAGTTCAAGTTGAATGTTGTAAAAGCTATGCAGCATCCAGACACACCAAATGACTGTATGGGCGCTGACATTATTGACTCTCTGGTAGAAGAGATCAATATGGCTGAAAGCCTAGAATCAGAGCTTGAGGACATCTTCAAAGATGCTCAACCTGATCAAGAAGAACCAGAGGAGGCAAAGGAATTTTTGAAAATTCCTCAGGAGGAGGATAAGCCTCCTAAGCCTGAACTCAAACCACTACCACCATCCCTGAAATATGCATTTCTGGGAGAGGGTGACACTTTTCCAGTGATTATAAGCTCTGCTTTAAATTCACAGGAAGAGGAAGCACTGATTCAAGTGCTAAGGACACACAAGACAGCTCTTGGGTGGTCCATAAGTGATCTTAAGGGAATTAGCCCAGCTAGATGCATGCACAAGATCCTATTGGAGGATAATGCCAAACCAGTGGTCCAACCACAGAGGAGGCTAAATCCTGCCATGAAGGAGGTGGTGCAGAAAGAGGTCACTAAATTACTAGAGGCTGGGATTATTTATCCTATTTCTGATAGCCCCTGGGTGAGCCCTGTCCAAGTTGTTCCCAAAAAGGGAGGCATGACAGTGGTTCATAATGAAAAAAATGAACTGGTTCCTACAAGGACAGTCACAGGGTGGCGCATGTGTATTGACTACAGAAGGCTCAACACAGCCACCAGAAAGGATCATTTTCCTTTACCATTCATAGACCAAATGCTAGAAAGACTGGCTGGCCATGATTATTACTGCTTTTTGGATGGCTATTCAGGCTACAACCAAATTGCAGTAGATCCTCAGGACCAAGAGAAGACAGCATTCACTTGCCCTTCTGGCGTATTTGCCTATAGGAGGATGCCTTTTGGTCTGTGCAATGCACCTGCAACCTTTCAAAGGTGCATGCTCTCTATCTTCTCAGATATGGTAGAGAAATTTCTGGAAGTCTTCATGGATGACTTTTCAGTATATGGAGACTCATTTAGCTCCTGTCTTAATCACCTAGCACTTGTCTTGAAAAGGTGCCAAGAGACTAACCTGGTTTTAAACTGGGAGAAATGTCACTTTATGGTGACTGAGGGAATCGTCCTTGGGCATAAAATTTCAAGCAGGGGAATAGAGGTGGATAAGGCAAAGGTAGAGGTAATTGAGAAATTACCACCACCTGCCAATGTTAAGGCAATCAGAAGCTTTCTAGGGCATGCAGGATTTTATAGAAGGTTTATAAAGGATTTTTCGAAAATTGCAAAACCCTTAAGTAACCTGCTAGCTGCTGACACACCATTTGTGTTTGACACACAGTGTCTGCAGGCATTTGAGACCCTGAAAGCTAAGTTGGTCACAGCACCAGTCATCTCTGCACCAGATTGGACATTGCCATTTGAATTAATGTGTGATGCCAGTGATCATGCCATTGGTGCAGTGTTGGGACAGAGGCATAACAAACTTCTGCATGTCATTTACTATGCTAGCCGTGTTCTAAATGATGCACAGAAAAATTACACAACCACAGAAAAAGAATTACTTGCAGTGGTTTATGCCATTGACAAGTTTAGATCCTATCTAGTGGGATCCAAAGTGGTTGTGTACACTGACCATGCTGCTCTTAAATACTTACTCACAAAGCAGGATTCAAAACCCAGGCTTATAAGATGGGTGTTGCTTCTGCAAGAGTTTGATATAGAAATAAGAGACAGAAAAGGGACAGAGAACCAAGTGGCTGATCATCTGTCCCGAATAGAACCAGTAGCAGGGGCGTCCCTCCCTTCTACTGAGATTTCTGAGACTTTCCCAGATGAGCAACTCTTTGCCATTCAGGAAGCTCCATGGTTTGCAGATATTACAAATTTTAAAGCTGTAAGGTTCATTCCCAAAGAGTACAGCTACGTGCAGAGAAAGAAATTAATTTCAGATGCCAAGTACTACCTCTGGGATGAACCATATCTCTTTAAGAGATGTGCTGACGGAGTGATCCGCAGATGTGTACCCAGAGAAGAAGCACAAAGGATCCTATGGCACTGCCATGGATCACAGTATGGAGGGCATTTTGGAAGTGAGCGAACAGCCACTAAAGTCCTCCAATGTGGCTTCTACTGGCCTACTCTCTATAAAGATTCCCGAGAGTTTGTGCGTAACTGTGACAGTTGCCAAAGAGCTGGTAACCTGCCTCACGGATATGCCATGCCTCAACAAGGGATATTAGAGATTGAATTGTTTGATGTATGGGAATTGACTTCATGGGGCCATTCCCACCATCATACTCAAACACTTACATTCTGGTGGCAGTGGACTACGTATCTAAGTGGGTAGAAGCAATTGCTACACCCACTAATGATACCAAGACTGTACTGAAATTCCTCCAGAAAAACATCTTCAGCAGGTTTGGTGTTCCCAGAGTACTAATCAGTGATGGGGGCACTCATTTCTGCAATAAACAGCTATACTCTGCTATGGTTAGATATGGAATCAGCCATAAAGTGGCAACTCCGTATCATCCACAGACAAATGGGCAAGCTGAAGTCTCTAACAGAGAGCTAAAAAGAATCCTAGAACGGACTGTGATAGCCCGGAGAAAGGAATGGGCAAAGAGCTTGGATGATGCTCTGTGGGCATACAGAACAGCATTCAAGACTCCTATAGGAACCTCTCCATACCAACTGGTGTATGGAAAGGCCTGTCATTTGCCTGTGGAACTGGAACATAAAGCCTACTGGGCAACCAGATTCCTAAACATGGATGCACAGTTAGCTGGTGAAAAAAGATTACTCCAGTTAAATGACCTAGAGGAGTTCAGACTCAATGCCTTTGAAAATGCAAAAATTTATAAGGAAAAGGCAAAGAAATGGCATGACAAGAAGTTGTCAACCAGAGTCTTTGAGCCAGGACAAAAGGTTCTGCTCTTTAACTCTAGGCTCAAATTGTTTCCAGGAAAACTCAAATCCCGGTGGAGGGGTCCGTATGTGATTACAGGAGTCTCACCATATGGGTATGTTGAGCTTCAGGATATTGATTCTGACAAAAAGTTCATTGTTAATGGACAGAGAATCAAGCATTATCTTGAAGGAAATTTTGAGCAGGAATGCTCAAAACTGAGACTTGAGTGATTCTCAGTGAAGGTCCAGCTAAAGACAGTAAAGAAGCGCTTGCTGGGAGGCAACCCAGTCATTAGGAGGTTGTATGATTTGTTCTTATAGAGGCAAGTATCAAAAATGAAGGAATTCACAGAGTTACAGAAGGATTCAGCTCAAAAAGCAGAGAAAATGAGCTTACTGGCGAAAAAACGCCAGTAAGGGGGCATTTTGGGCGTTAAACGCCAGAATGGGCACCATTCTGGGCGTTTAACGCCAGTAATGGTACCATTTTGGGCGTTAAACGCCAGAATGGGCACCATTCTGGGCGTTTAACGCCAGGTGTGCAGCATCCTGGGCGTTCAGAAAAATGCCCAGTGATAAAAGATTTCTGGCGTTTAACGCCAGCCAGGGCACCTGGCTGGGCGTTAAACGCCCAAAAGGGGTAACAAATGGGCGTTAAACGCCAGAATGGGTGCCATTCTGGGCGTTAAACGCCAGAATGGGTGCCATTCTGGGCGTTTAACGCCAGCAAGGTGGGGGGACCACAATTTTGTTTTCAAATCAAATTTTTTTCAAACTTTCCTTTTCTCACCCATACTTTTCTACAAAATCACACTTCAATCATTCATCATTCACTTTCAAATCTTCAAAAATCAAAACCATTCTTCAAATTTATTTCAAATCAATTACAAACATTGTTCAAAAATTTCACCCTTCTCTCAATTTCTTTTCAAATCTTCTCAAATTTTCTTTCAAATTTCTCTTTTTTTTCGAAAACTCCCCTCCCCACCTTATAAATACACGTTTGGCTCCCTCATTCCACCACACCATTCGAATTTTCTCTTCCTCCCCCTCTCTTCTCTCTTTTTCTATTGCTTGAGGACAAGCGAACCTCTAAGTTTGGTGTGCTTTTCCGTGATCACTAAGCCAAGGTTTATCAAGATCATGGCTCCTAAGGGAAAACAAACCAATTTAAGAGGAAAGAAAGAGACTAATCCAAAGAATTTTTGGAATCAAGAGAAGTTCTTAACCAAAGAACATGAAGACCATTATCACAAAATAATGGGTCTGAGGTCAGTGATCCCGGAAGTCAAATTTGATCTGAAAGAAGATGAATATCCGGGGATCCAAGAGCAAATTCGAAACAGAGGATGGGAAGTTCTAACCAATCCTGAGATAAAGGTTGGAAGGAACATGGTTCAGGAATTCTACTCAAATCTGTGGCTAACAGATAAGCAGAGAATGACTGGAACTGCTTACCATACCTACAGAACTATGGTCAGAGGGAAAGTTATGTACTTCCATCTGGACAAGATAAGAGAAATCTTCAAACTACCTCAACTGCAAGATGATCCTGACTCCTTTAATAGGAGGATGGTGAGAGTAGATAAAGGTTTGGATCAAGTTCTAGAGGACATATGCCTCCCTGGAACTAAGTGGATAACCAATTCAAGGGGTGTCCCAAACCAACTCAAGAGGGGAGACCTCAAGCCAATTGCAAGAGGTTGGCTAGACTTTATTGGGCGTTCCATATTGCCCACTAGCAACCGTTCAGAGGTCACCATCAAGAGAGCAGTGATGATTCATTGCATTATGCTTGGGAAAGAAGTAGAGGTCCATCATGTGATTGCTTGTGAGATCTACACAATTGCAAATAAGAATTCCACTGAAGCCAAACTGGCTTACCCAAGCTTGATCTCCTTGCTCTGTAAAGAGGCTGGGGTGAAGATGGGAGTAGATGAGTTCATACCCATTGAACACCCAATCACCAAGAAGTCAATGGAAGGACAAGTGCAAGACAACTCTATCAAGAGGAGGGGAATTCCCAAGAATTGACTACTGGATCAGCCTAGAAGCATCTATCTCCAAGTTGCAAGAAACTATGGAGCAACTGAAGGAAGAACAGCAGAATCAGAACTGCATGCTCTGCAAATTGCTGAAGGAACAAGAGAAGTAGGGGCGTGAACTCCAAGAGATGAAACGCCAAAAGCTCTTTTCTCAAGCTGAGGGAGCATCCACTTCTCAAAATCAAGGTTGTTGAGTCCTAACTCTGTGAAAACCTCTATCATTAGGAGCCTATTTTTCGTTTTTGTTCTTGTTTTTCTATTTCTAGTCTCATCTTATATCTATATTTGAGTCTTGTTCTTAATTAATAAAATTTAAAGTTTATGCCTTAAAAGCTATGAATGTCCTATGAATCCATCACCTCTCTTAAATGAAAAATGCTTTAATCACAAAAGAACAAGAAGTACAGGATTTCGAAATTCATCTCTGAAACTAGTTGAATTAGTTTCATGTACTTCTTGTTCTTTTGAATTAAAACATTTTTCTTTTAAGAGCGGTAAAGGATTGATGGATTTTATTCATAGCTTTAAGGCATGGTTACATACTAATGATCATGAAATAAAGACACAAAACATAGATAAACACAGCATAAAAACCGAAAAGCAGAAAGAAATAAGAACAAGGAATGAATCCACCTGAGTGAGGGTGGCGCCTTCTTGAAGGTCAAATGGTGCTCTTTGAGCTCCTCTATGTCTCTTCCTTGCTTCTGTTGAATGATTCCTAGTAATTTTGGTGTTTCTACCCTTAGTTGCTTCCAATATTTGTGTGGAGGACAACTTATCCCCTGAGGTATCTCAGGGATCTCTTGATTTGCAGCCACATGTTCTACCACTGAGCTATGACGGCTTTATATGAGTCTTTCTATCTCCCAAGACTCAGAGGTGGAAGCTTTTGTCTTCCCTTTGAGGTTTCTCTGGCCTTAGGTGCCATTAATGGTAATGAAAAAGCAAAAAAGCTATGCTTTTACCACACCAAACTTAAAATATTGCTCGCCCTCGAGCAAGAGAAGAAAGAAGAGAAGAAGAAGATGGAAGAGAGTGAGGGGAGATGGAAGCGGCTATATGGGTGGGATTGGGTGGGAAAGAGAAGTTGAATTGTAAAGGTAGGTGGGTGTATGGGGAAGAGTGGATAAATGTGGGTGGTGAATGAAAAACAGAAGGGATGACCATGAATGGAGAGATAAAGGGCGAGGTAGGTGGGGATCCTGTGAGGTCCACAGATCCTGAGGTGTCAAAGAATTCCATCCCTGCACCAAATAGGCATGTAAAATGCCTTTGCACACCATTCTGGCGTTTAGACGCCCATTGGTGCACATTCTGGGCGTTCAACGCCCATGTAAAGCATGTTTCTGGCGTTGAACGCCAGTTTCATGCTTGTTACTGGCGTTCAGCGCCAGTTTTTCCTCTCTGGGCACATTCCTGGCGTTCAGCGCCAGAATGTTGCTTGTTTCTGGCGTTCAGCGCCAGAATGATGCTCTGTTCTGGCGTTGAATGCCAGCCAGATGCATCTTACTGGCGTTGAACGCCAGCCTGTGCTTCTTCCAGGGTGCGAATTTTTTTTCTGCTATTTTTTTGACTCTGTTTTTAATTTTTATGATTTTTTTCGTGACTCCTCATGATCATGTACCTAATAAAACACAAAATAACAATAAAATAAAAATTAGATAAATAAAATTGGGTTGCCTCCCAACAAGCGCTTCTTTAATGTCAATAGCTTGACAATGGTTCTCATGGAGCCACAAGGTGATCAGGTCAATGTTGTATAGTTGCCAACACCAAACTTAGAGTTTGGATATGGGATCTTAACACCAAACTTAGAGTTTGGTTGTGGCCTCACAACACCAAACTTAGAGTTTGACCGTGTGGGCTCTTCTTGACTCTGAACTGAGAGAAGCTCTTCATGCTTACTCTCTTTTGTCACAGAGGGATGGCCATGTGCCTTAACACAAGGTAGTCCCCATTCAATTGAAGGACTAATTCACCTCTGTTGACATCTATCACAGCTCCTGCTGTGGCTAGGAAAGGTCTTCCAAGGATGATGCAATCATCCTCTTCCTTCCTAGTGTCTAAGATTATGAAATCAGCAGGGATGTAAAGGCCCTCAACCTTTACTAACACGTCCTCTACTATTCCATAGGCTTGTCTCAATGACTTGTCTGTCAGTTGTAATGAGAACAAGGCAGGTTGTACCTCAATGATCCCCAGCTTCTCCATTACAGAGAGTGGCATAAGATTTATCCCTGACCCCAGATCACACAGAGCTTTTTCAAAGATCATGGTGCCTATGGTACAGGGTATTAAGAACTTGCCAGGATCTTGTTTCTTTTGAGGTAGAATTTTCTGAATCCAAGTATCCAGTTCATTAATGAGCAAGGGAGGTTCACTTTCCCAAGTCTCATTGCCAAATAACTTGGCATTCAGCTTCATGATAGCTCCTAAATATTGAGCAACTTGCTCTCCAGTCACATCTTCATCCTCTTCAGAGGAAGAATAGTCTTCAGAGCTCATGAATGGCAGAAGAAGATTCAATAGAATCTCTATGGTCTCTGTATGAGCCTCAGATTCCTTTGGATCCTTAATAGGAAACTCCTTCTTGCTTGAGAAACGTCCCAGGAGGTCTTCCTCACTAGGATTTTCGTCCTCCTCCTCCCTTGTGCATTCGGCCATATTGACTATGTCAATGGCTTTGCACTCTCCTTTTGGATTCTCTTCTGTATTGCTTGGGAGAATACTGGGAGGAGTTTCAATGACTTTCTTACTCAGCTGGCCCACTTGTGCCTCCAGATTTCTAATGGAGGATCTTGTTTCACTCATGAAACTGAAAGTGGCCTTTGACAGATCAGAGACTACATTGGCTAAATTAGAAGTGTTTTGTTCAGAATTCTGTGTCTGTTGCTGAGACGATGATGGATATTGCTTGCTATTGCCCAGCCTATTACGTCCACCATTATTAAAGCCTTGTTGAGGCTTTTGTTGATCCTTCCATGAGAAATTTGGATGATTTCTCCATGATGACTTATAGGTGTTTCCATAAGGTTCACCCATGTAATTAACCTCTGCCATGGCAGGGTTCTCAGGATCATAAGCTTCTTCAGAAGCTGCCTCTCTAGTACTGTTGGATGCATGTTGCCATCCATTCAGATTTTGAGAGATCATGTTGACCTGTTGAGTCAACACTTTGTTCTGAGCCAATATGGCATTCAGAGCATCAATTTCAAGAACTCCTTTCTTCTGAGGTATCCCATTGTTCACGGAATTCCTCTCAGAAGTGTACATGAATTGGTTGTTTGCAACCATGTCAATGAGTTCTTGAGCCTCTTCAGGCGTTTTCTTCAGGTGAATAGATCCACCTGCAGAATGGTCCAATGACATTTTCGAAAATTCAGATAGACCATAATAGAATATATCTAATAGGGTCCATTCTGAAAACATGTCAGATGGACATCTTTTGGTCAGCTGCTTATATCTTTCCCAAGCTTCATAGAGGGATTCACCATCTTTTTGTTTGAAGGTTTGAACATCCACTCTCAGCTTGCTCTGCTTTTGAGGAGGAAAGAATTTATCCAAGAAGGCAGTGACCAGCTTATCCCATGAGTCCAGGCTATCCTTGGGTTGTGAATCCAACCATATTCTAGCTCTGTCTCTTACAGCAAAAGGGAAAAGCATGAGTCTGTAGACTTCAGGATCAACTCCATTCGTCTTTACAGTCTCACAGATCTGCAAGAACTCAGTTAAAAACTGATAAGGATCTTCAGATGGAAGTCCATAAAACTTGCAGTTTTGTTGCATTAAGGCAACTAGCTGAGGTTTCAGCTCAAAGTTATTGGCTCCAATGGCAAGAATGGAGATGCTTCTTCCATCAAACTTGGACTTTGGCTTTGTGAAGTCACCAAGCATTCTCCTTGCATTATTATTATTTTCGGCTGCCATCTCCTTCTCTTGTTCGAAAATTTCTGAAAGGTTGTTTCTGGATTGTTGTAATTTAACTTCTCTTAATTTTCTCTTCAAAGTCCTTTCAGGTTCTGGATCAATTTCAACAAGAGTGCCTTTATCCCTGTTCCTGCTCATATGAAAGAGAAGAAAACAAGAAAAGAAAGAGGAATCATCTATGTCACAGTATAGAGATTCCTTTGTGTTAGTAGAAAAAGAGAGGGGAGAAGAGTGAAGAAGAATTCGGATTTTTGGATAAAGAGAGGTGAAGAGAAGTGTTAGTAATTAAATAATTAAATAGAAGAAGAAAAGAGAAAGATAATTTCGAAAATAATTTTAAAAAGGGGTTAGTGATTTTCGAAAATTAGAGATAAATGTAATTGAAATTAAAATTTGAAACAATTAATTAATTAAAAAGAATTTTTGAAAAAAGAGAGATATTTTTCGAAAATAGAAGAGGGGGAAGTAGTTAGGTGGTTTTGAAAAGGATAAGAAACAAACAAAAAGTTAGTTAGTTGATTGAAAAAGATTTGAAATCAAATTTTAAAAAGATAAGAAGATAAGAAGTTAGATATTTTTGAAATCAAATTTCGAAAAAGATAAAATTTTGAAAAGGATAAGATAAAAAGATGAGATAAAAGTTTTAAGAAAAAGATATTTTGAAAAAGGTTTAATTTTTAAAATGACTTAACTAACAAGAAACTACAAGATAAGATTCTAGAATTTAAAGATTGAACCTTTCTTAACAAGAAAGTAACAAACTTCAAATTTTTGAATTAATCACATTAATTGTTAGCATATTTTCAAAAATTTGATATAAAGATAAGAAAAAGATTTTGAAAATAATTTGAAAAGTAATTTTGAAATTTTTGAAAAATAGAAAAAAAATGAAAAAGATATGATTTTTGAAAAAGATTTTAAAAAGATAAGATTTTTAAAATTGAAATTTTGACTTGACTTGTAAGAAACAACTAATTTTGAAAATTTTTGACCAAGTCAATCCCAAAATTTCGAAATTTTGGAGGGAAATAAGGAAAAGATATTTTTTTGATTTTTGAATTTTTAATTATGAGAGAGAAAAACAACAAAAATACTTAATGCATGAAATTTTTAGATCAAAACAATGAATGCATGCAAGAATGCTATGAATGTCAAGATGAACACCAAGAACACTTTGAAGATCATGATGAACATCAAGAACATAATTTTGAAAAATTTTTTATGCAAAGAAAACATGCAAGACACCAAACTTAGAAATCTTTAATGCATGGACTCTAACAAACAAAAAATACATATGAAAAACAACAAACAACACAAAACAAGAAAACATCAAGATCAAACAAGAAGACTTATCAAGAACAACTTGAAGATCATGAAGAACACTATGAATGCATGGGGTTTTCGAAAAATGCAAAAATTTTTTTAAAAGCATGCAATTGACACCAAACTTAAAAATTGACTCAAGACTCAAACAAGAAACACAAAATATTTTTTATTTTTATGATTTTATGAATTTTTTTGAATTTTTATTAATTTTTTCGAAAATAAAGTTTAGGAAAACGAAAAATAAAAGAAAAATTTTGAAAAAGATTTGTGAAAAGAAAATTACCTAATCTGAGCAACAAGATGAACCGTCAGTTGTCCATACTCGAACAATCCCCGGCAACGGCGCCAAAAACTTGGTGGACGAAATTGTGATCTATTGCCTTTGTACTTGTATGAAATTTGATAATTGGCTCTATTTGAATTCACAACTCCGTTCAACTAACCAGCAAGTGTACTGGGTCGTCCAAGTAATAAACCTTACGTGAGTAAGGGTCGATCCCACAGAGATTGTTGGTATGAAGCAAGCTATGGTCACCTTGTAAATCTCAGTTAGGCAGATTAAATTTGTTTATGGTTTCGAAAATAGAAATAATAAAATAGAAATAATAAAAGGGATAGAATACTTATGCAGATTCATTGGTAGGAATTTCAGATAAGCGAATGAAGATACTGTATGGCTCAAGAACGCCTACTTTCCTATTGCTTCAACTCAATCCTTCTTACTCCTTTCCATGGCAAGCTGTGTATAGGGGTTCACCGTTCGACGATGGCTACTTTGTATCCTCTCTGGAAAATGGTCCTCTGCGCTGTCACTCGCATGGCTAATCGTCTGGAGGCATCACACTGGCCGAAGGTTACATCCCATCCTCGCAGTGAAAACTACGCTCACGCGCTCTGTCACAGCACGGCTAATCACTGGTTGGTTCCCGCTCCTACTGGAATAGAATCCCTTGATTCTTTTGCGTCTGTCACTAACGCCCAGCACTTGCGAGTCTGAAGCACGTCACAGTCATTCATTACCGGAATCCTACTCGGAATACCACAGACAAGGTTAGACTTTCCGGATTCCCAGGATCCTACTCGGAATACCACAGACAAGGTTAGACTTTTCGGATCCTCATGAATGCCGCCATCTATCTAGCTTATACCACAAAGATTCTGTTGGGGAATCTAAGAGATACACATTCAAGCTCGGTTGCATGTAGAACGGAAGTGGTTGTCAATCACGCGCGTTCATAGGTGAGAATGATGATGAGCGTCACATAATCATCACATTCATCATGTTCTTGGGTGCGAATGAATATCTTGGAATAAGAATAAGAGAGAATTGAATAAAAAGTAATAGTAATTGTATTGAAACTTGAGGTACAGCAGAGCTCCACACCCTTAATCTATGGTGTGCAGAAACTCCACCGTTGAAAATACATAAGTAAAAGGTTCAGGCATGGCCGAATGGCCAGCCCCCTGAGTGATCAAGAGATCGAATAATCAAAGGCTAAACAGTCAAGAGATTAAACTGTCAAAAGATGTCTAATACAATAGTTAAATGTTCTATTTATAATAAACTAGCTCCTAGGGTTTACATGAGTAAGTAATTGATGCATAAATCCACTTCCGGGGCCCACTTGGTGTATGCTTGGGCTGAGCTTGATCAATCCACGAGCTGAGGCTTCTCTTGGAGTTGAATTCCGAGTTATGACGTGTTTTGGGCGTTCAACTCCGGATCATGACGTTTTTCTGGCGTTTAACTCCAGACAGCAGCATGTACTTGGCGTTCAATGCCAAGTTACGTCGTCAATTTCCGAATAAAGTATAAACTATTATATATTGCTGGAAAGCTCTGGATGTCTACTTTCCAACGCCGTTGAGAACGCGCCATTTGGAGTTCTGTAGCTCCAAAAAATCCATTTTGAGTGCAGGGAGGTCAGATTCCAACAGCATCAGCAGTCCTTTTGTCAGCCTTTTTCAGAGTTTTGCTCAAGTCCCTCAATTTCAGCCAGAAATTACCTGAAATCACAGAAAAACACACAAACTCATAGTAAAGTCCAGAAATGTGAATTTAACATAAAAACTAATGAAAACATCCCTAAAAGTAGCTTGAACTTACTAAAAACTACCTAAAAACAATGCCAAAAAGCGTATAAATTATCCGCTCATCAACTACTCGGGGAGATCTTTCTTCGATTTCTATTGGAATCATTGCCTCCGCTCCGTATGCCAGTCGGAATGGTAATTCATTTGTAGTAGAATGGGGGGTTGTTCGATACGCCCGTAGGACTTGTGGAAGTTCCTCGGCCCAAGCTCCCTTTGCTTCTTGTAGCCTCCGCTTTAGTCCGGCCAACATAACTTTGTTGGCCGCTTCGGCTTGTCCATTGGTTTGGGGATGTTCGACGGAGGTGAACTGGTGTTTTATGTTCAAGTCGGCCTCCAATTTTCTGAAGTCTGCCTCTGTAAATTGGGTACCGTTGTCCGTGGTGATGGAGTATGGTACCCCGAACCTCGTAATAATGTTTCTATATAGGAATTTTTGACTTCTTTGAGCGGTGGCGTTGGCTAGGGGTTCTGCCTCGATCCATTTTGTGAAATAGTCTACTCCTACTATGAGGAATTTTACTTGTCCCGATCCCTGTGGGAAGGATCCGAGAAGGTCGAGTCCCCATTTCGCAAATGGCCAGGGTGAGGTCACGCTGATGAGCTTTTCTGGTGGGGCAATGTGAAAGTTGGCATGCTTCTGGTATGGTGGGCATGTCCTCACAAATTCTGTAGCCTCCTTTTGTAGAGTTGGCCAATAGAATCCCGCCCGGAGTATCTTTTTGGTGAAAGCTTGCGCTCCGAGATGATTACCACAAATGCTGCTATGCACTTCCTCCAAGACTTCCTTTGTGTTTAGAAGTCGGTACGCATTTTAGTAAAGGTGTTGATATCCCTCTTTTGTATAGTGTATTGTTTATGATAGTGTAGTACTGTGCCTCCCTTTTCAGCCTCTTTGCCTCCTTTTCATCTGTAGGGAGTGCTTCTGTTTTGAGGTATTTTATTATGGGGGTCATCCATTCTTGATCCCGACCTATTATGGCTAGGACTTTTTCTTCTTCCGCTATTGACGGGTTCTGTAGTATCTCCTGGATGAGGCTTCTGTTGTTGCCCCCTGGTTTGGTGCTGGCTAATTTTGAAAGGGCGTCAGCTCGGGCATTTTGCTCACGAGGTATGTGGTAGATCCTATATTCCCCGAGTTGTCCGAGCTGTTCTTTGGTTTTATCCAAATATTTTTTCATGGTCGGATATTTGGCTTGGTAGCTTCCTGTTATTTGTGAGGTGATGACTTATGAGTCACTGTAGATGTTGAGTTTCTGAGCTCCAACCTCCCTAGCCAGCTTCAAACCAGCTAATAGTGCTTCGTATTCTGCCTGGTTGTTTGAGGCCGGAAATCCGAATTTAAGGGAGAGCTCAAGTTGAGTTCCTAGGTTGCTTTTGATTATCACACCCGCACCGCTTCCTGTTTTATTCGAGGATCCATCCACGTATATGTTCCACTCTATGGGGATTTCCGGGGTGTCTATGAATTCTGCGATGAAGTCGGCCAGGTGTTGTGATTTGATGGCTGTCCGCGCCTCGTATTGGAGGTCGAACTTAGACAACTCGATTGCCCATTGTAGGATTCTTCCTGCTAGATCTGTTTTCTGCAATATCCCTTTTATGGGTTGGTTGGTCCGAACTTTAATGGTATGCGCTTGGAAATATGGGCGAAGCCGCCGGGATGTGAGGATCAGAGAGTAGGCAAACTTTTCTATTTTCTGGTAGTTCAGCTCAGATCCCTGTAGCGCTTTGCTAATGAAGTAGACGGGTTTTTGCCCATGTTCGTCTTCTCTGACTAGTGCTGAGGCTATTGCCCAGCTCTCTACTACGAGATATAATATGAGCGGTTCTCCTTCTCGTGGCCGAGATAGGATATGTGGACGTCCTAAGAAATCTTTGAAGTCTCGGAAGGCTTGCTCACATTCTGTCGTCCATTCGAACTGTTTTCCCTTTCTTAAAGTAGCATAGAAGGGAAGAGATCTTATCGCAGCTCCTGCTAAGAATCGGGATAGAGCGGCCAGCCTCCCGTTGAGTTGTTGTACTTCTTTGACACAAGTTGGACTCTTCATGTTGAGTATGGCTTGACACTTGTCTGGATTTGCTTCAATCCCCCTTTGTGTGAGCATGAAGCCCAAGAATTTGCCTGCTTCTACTGCGAAGGTGCATTTTGCGGGATTGAGCCGCATGTCGTGTTTCCTGATAGTGTAAAACACTTGAGCCAGGTCGGATAATAATGTATCTTCGCTTTGTGTCTTTATCAACATGTCGTCTACATAAACTTCCATGGTTTTCCCGATGTGATCTGAGAAAACTTTATTCATTAGCCTTTGATAAGTAGCTCATGCGTTCTTGAGACCGAAAGGCATCACGATGTAACAGTAGTTTGCTTTCGGCGTTAGGAACGAGGTCTTTTCTTGATCTGGCGGATACATGGGGATTTGGTTGTACCCTGAATACGCGTCCATGAACGAGATATACTTATATCCTGATGAAGCATCTACTAGAGCGTCGATGCTTGGGAGTGGGTAAGGGTCTTTTGGGCAGGCTTTGTTGAGGTCGGTGTAGTCGGTGCACATTCGCCACTTCCCATTTGACTTTTTCACCAAGATGACGTTTGCTAGCCATAGTGGGTATTTGACTTCCCTTATGAACCCGGCCTCTAGTAGCGCCTGTACTTGTTCTTCTACAGCTTAAGCTCGTTCTGGTCCAAGTTTTCTTCGTCTTTGTTGTACCAGCCGGGATCCCGGGTAAACTGCCAATTTGTGGCTCATTAGTTCGGGATCAATGCCTGGCATGTCGGCAGCTTTCCATGCAAAGAGATCAACATTATCTCGTAGGAACCGTATTAGTGATTCCTTTGTGTCTCCTTTCAGGATCGTGTCAATATTAGTTGTTTTATCCGAGGTGTCTCCGATCTGGACTCTTTCTACTTCTACTTCTCCTTCGGGTCGTGGTCGGAATTCTTCTCGCCTCTGAACTCCATCAACCTCGATTGTGTGGAACTCTCCTCCTTCACCTCGGAGGTTTAGGCTTTCGTTATAACAGCGACGTACCATCTTTTGATCTGCCTTTATTGTAGCTATCCCTTCCACAGTTGGGAATTTCATACATAGATGTGGAGTTGAAACTATTGTGCCGAGTTAATTTAACGTTGTTCGACCTATTAAGGCATTGTAGGCTGAGCTTACGTCGACCACGATGTAGTCTATCTTGAGTGTTCTGGATTGGTTCCCCTTTCCGAAGGTTGTATGCAGCGATACGTATCCCAGCGGTTGAACTGGGGCATCTCCTAGTCCGAACAGGCTGTTCGGGTACGCTCTTAGCTCTTTTTCTTCTAGACCGAGTTTGTCGAAAGCAGTTTTGAATAAGATGTTGGCAGAGCTTCCCTGGTCAATTAGTGTACGGTGAAGGTTGGCGTTTGCCAGTATGATCGTAATGACCATGGGGTCGTCATATCCCGAGATGATTCCGGATGTGTCTTCCTTGGTAAACGTGATTGCTGGGATGTCCGGGGCTTCCTTTTTTCCTTCGACGTGGTACACCTCTTTGAGGTGTCGATTGCGAGATGATTTGGAGATTCCTCCTCCAGCAAATCTGCCGTGTATTACGTGAACGTGTCTTTCCGGTGTGCGAGGTGATCGTTCAGATCGTCCAACATCCTCATCCCTTCTTCTTTTTCTTGGTTCGTCATCCCGATTAGCCAAAAACCGATCTAGTTTTCCTTCTCTTACTAGTTTTTCTATGACGTTTTTCAAATCAAAGTATTCATTGGTGGAATGCCCTCGAAGTCGGTGATATTCACAGTATTCATTCTGATTTCCTCCTCCTCTTTTGCCTTTAAGTGGCCGAGCTGGAGGAATTTTCTCTGTATGGCAGACTTCTTTGTAAACATCTACCAAGGATACCCTAAGAAGAGTATAGTTATGATATTTTTTGATTTTCTCTCTGGAGCGATCCTCCTTTTTCTTGGATTCTTTATCTCGGTAGGCAGAACCGAACCTTGAGGCTTCGCCAAGTCGAGAATTTTCCTCCATGCTGATGTATTTCTGTGCCCGTTCTTGTACTTCGTCTAAGGATGTCGGGTATCTCTTTGATATAGATTGGCTAAATGGTCCTTCTCGTAGGCCATTTATGAGGCCCATAATGGCAGCTTTTGTTGGAAGACTTTGTATGTCCATGCATGTTTTGTTGAATCTTTCCATGTAGTTGCGAAGGCTCTCCCGATCTCCTTGCTTGATCCCTAGTAGGCTAGGTGCGTGTTTTGCTTTGTCCTTTTGTATGGAGAATCGGGCCAGGAACTTCTTGGCCAGGTCGTCGAAACTCGAGATAGATTTTGGAGGTAGGTTGTCGAACCATTTAATGGCTGTCTTGGTGAGAGTTGTTGGAAAGGCTTTGCAGCGAACTGCATCTGAGGCATCAGTGAGGTACATTCTACTTCTGAAGTTGCTGAGATGATGGTTGGGGTCCGAGGTGCCGTCATATAGAGTCATATCCGGAAGCTTGAAATCTTTAGGAATTTTGGTTTTCATAATTTCTCTGGTGAATGGATCTTGATCTTTCTGAGAGCTATCCTTTGTGGATGGTCGAGTAGCTTTAGTTTTGAGATCGGCTTCGAGTTTTATAAGCTTATCTTCTAATTCTCGGCGCCGCCTTATCTCCCGGCGTAGATCTTCTTCTTTTTCATGTCGATATTGGGCTTCTTTCTCAAGTTGCTCCAATCGATTTTAAAGTGCTTCTATTACTCCTGGATTTGATGAATTTTTATCTCCGTTGGTTTCTGGAGTATCTTTGAGTATCGTGTCCGCGTTTTTATGCGGCGTTCTGTCTTCCAAACCTGAATCGTGGTCGTTGTCATGGTCATCCGCCATGTTAATGGGATGACTTCTAGGTTCCCCGGCAACGGCGCCAATGTTCCGAGGGTTACCTGAAACTGTAGGTCGATCTCGGACGAGATCTTCTGTGTTGGTCGGAGGCAACATGTCCGGCAGGTGTATAGCGGCCGGAGCTGGTGTGCCCGACTTGTTGGACTTGGTGGTGGTGCTGATCCTTCGTCCTCGGAGGGTGGGGGGTACCTGCAAGAGACTCCGATGCTTAAGTTAGCAAGGGTATTAAGCAGGTATTGAGTAGAATCAGAGTATGAGTTATACCTGGGTGCTCCAGTGTATTTATAATGGTGAGATGTGGCCTCCTGTGGATAAGATAAGTTTGTTATCTTTATCTTATCTCTTAATGAGGTCATCTTTAAGGGAATCGCCTTTATCTCTACGGGCTTGGGCTGCCCTTGGATTTGGGACGTGTTCCTCTATTTGGGCCCTTTGTTTGGGCTTTCCTGTGACTTGTCCGAGCTCTTTGAGAAGAGGTCAGGTTGTCCTGACCTGAAGAGGTCGGTCGCTTTGTCTGTAGAACATCCCGGATCGGACAGCTCGATCCAGGGTATGAACAGATGCTAAGCAAATCTGCATGATGAGTTTCAAGTAGCCTTAGGTATCCAAATTAATTTGGATCCTTTGAAGTTAATCCATCTTGGTTGCCCAAGTGCATTGAAATCACAAACAACATTGTAACCTTTGTTTCCTACAACTCTCTTTTCAATGAAGCATTGTGCATATGAGTTACCAAATTTCTTGCAATTAACACAATGATTTTCTGATGTGTATCGCTAAAATTTAGATGAGCTACCATGCTGGAAATGATTAAATGATTGAAATTTTCTGGTTTTTGGAAGAGGTGTATTTCTTTTGACAAACTGATTTTTGTTATAATTATTCCTCTTTGCAAAAGCATTTTCACCAGAATTTTTGAAAACCTTTGGATTTTTCGAATATGAGGTTTTGTTATAAAATGATGGTTTCTTGAAGGCACCTTCATTTTTCGAAAAATATCCCAAACCTGGCTTGTTTGAAGTAGGTTCGGTTCTTGGTGAAGGTTCAGTTTCACTTGTGTGAACTTCATCAAATTTCTCCTTAGGTGTGGGAACATACCCAATACCAGATTTGTCAGATGTGATTTTTGTATTTGATGAAGAAGCCACAAATTTTATAGAGGAATTATTAAAAACTGCACTTTCTTTGGTTATGTAACCTAGACTAGATTTTTCAAACAATGGTCTTTGGCTTGTAAGTAATTTGTCCAAGTTACTAGAACTTTGAGCAAATTTTGCTAAGTCACCATTTAGCCTTTTAATCATATCATTTAATCTTTCATTTTCAACAATTAGCTCTTGGAAAGGATCCATAATGTGCTTTCCTTTTAATTTTTCAAGTTCAGATTTTAAAAGCTATTTTCTTCAATAATGTCCAAAGCACATTCAGTTTCCTTCACTTTTTCTTTCAAAAAATCATTTTCAACTCTTAACACATCTCTTTCAGATCTGCACTCATTGTATTTATCTAGCAACTTTGATGTATTTAAGGTGAGATCATCAATAATAGCATGTAAATCATCTATGGTCAAATCATAGTAGTTTACCTCATCAAGATTGTTGTTTCCAACCATGAAACAATCTTTGTCTTCACCTTCAAATTCTTCTCCTTCATTTGAGTCATTCTCAAGATCCTCCCAAGCTACCATGAGTACTCTCTTCCTTTCCTTCTTTTCTTTGTTCTCCTTTTTGAGCTTTGGACAGTTTAGCTTGAAGTGTCTAGCCTCCTTACAGTGATGGCACGTCACCTTGCTCAAGTCGAACTTGTGCTCCTTTGAACTTGAACCCTTGTATTTTCCCTTGTTCTTCATCATCCTTCTAAATCTCCTAGCAAAAAACAAAAGCTCATCATCTGAAATACTATCACTATACTCACTCTCTTTCGGTTCTATCTGTGATTTGAGGGCTATTCCCTTTTTCTTTGAGTCTATGTTTGTGTGTGTGGCTTCATAGGCAAGGAGTTTTCCTCTCAACTCATCATAGGTTATGGGACTTATGTTGTTGCTCTCGGTTAGGACAGTGGCAGTATTTTTCCATTTTTTTGTGAAGCTTCTAAGGAGTTTTCTCACCAAGATTTGTTCTGCATAGTTTGTACCCATAGCATCAAGATTGTTGATTATGATTGAGAATCTCTCAAACGCTTCATCAATGCTTTCTCCATCCTTCATGCTAAACATCTCGTACTCTTTTCGCAGCATATCAATCCTCGTTTCTTTGACTTGTTTAGTGCCTTCGTGTGTAACCTGGAGTTTTTTCCAAATTTCTTTGGCTGTCTTGCATCTAGACACCTTCCGGTACTCTTCAAAGCTGATAGCACAGTAAAGAAGGTTGATTACTTTAGCATTCTATTCTATCTTCTTCCTATCATCTTCGTTCCACTCAGCTTATTCTTTTGGAGTCACCACTCCATCAGCACTTGTTTTTGTTGGGATCTTGGGACCGCTCACAACGATCTTCCATATGTTGTAGTCATAGGATTGGATGAAGATCCTTATCCTTTCTTTCCAGTAGGAATAGTTCTTCCCGTTGAAGAAAGGTGGCCGGTTGTTTGACTGGCCTTCAGTGAGGGTGTAGGCAACTGTGGTTGTGCCCAAGTTGTTCGCCATTGAATCTTTGCTCCAAGAGGTTAAGCTTGATTCTTGAGACCTTAGCTCTAATACCAATTGAAGGTTGTGGTAGGCTTCGAGAAGGGGGGTTGAATCTATGCCTTCCTTTTCAATTGCTGTTATAACCTTTTAAATTAACACTTTCAATTATAATTCTGTTTGTACTTAGCAGCAGAAATTTATGAGACAATTTATTTTTGTCTCATGAATATCAGAAAACAGAACACAGCAGAGAAGAGAAAAGCTAACACCAGCATATATCCTAGTTCGATTGCCTTGTGCTATGCAACCTACATCCAGTCTCCTCCATAACAATGGAGGAATTTCCACTATAGTTAAAAGTATTACATACACCAATTTCATATTCAAGTTCTAACCTAACTTGACATTGGCTATGCTAACACCTAACTATTCACTCTTAGTGCTAACCCAACTAAGAAACGGATACCTAACAGGTACAAGATACAAGACACTTAACCAACCTAAAGAAATCAGAAAATAACTCTAGGCTTTTCTCTCAAGTGTATCACTCAGCCTTTTTCCACTCATGGCTTTTACTTGAGCTTTCTCACAATTCCTTTTCTCACAAGAAATTACAGAAAGATAAACATAGAAAAGCACATTACAATCAGTAAAACATGAAGGAGATTGACTTTATCAACAGCCTTTGTGCTATGCGAAAACTAGATTAGCAAGCCTCTGATTCAGTTTTTCATACTAGCGGAATGCACGTTTGATTAGGTTACACTATCCAGTTAGTTGAACTTTCTCAAAGAACACTTCTCAGAACAAAACCTCAATACTCTAGTTATCTCTCCTTGGTTTCTGAATGAACACCAAACTTCTTTTATCTCCTTGCATGTTGCTTGGTTCTTCTTCCAAGGTCAACACCTTGAGCCTTGAGCTTCACCAACCCACAGATTCACTTTTTCTCATTAAACCTTAGAGTGGAAACTTTGCTTCTGACTCTTTCATCTTGGTCGAAAGCCATAAAACAGCAACCACAAAAGTCTTCTAGTGATCAGCTTAATCTGAACCCTTGAAAACCAACTTGGTCCCCAAGATATGTTTGAGACCGTGGATATACAACAAAGAGGAATAGAAACCCTTTTTTTCATATAGCTCAAAACGGAGATACAGAAGGTTGAAGATGAAGAGAAGAAAGTGTGTTGCATGTAAGAGAAAATGGATTACCTTGAGCTTTCTGATCTTTTCTTGATATGGTTGATTAGACCTCACCATTCTTTGCTTAACCTTCTCTTTCCTTCTTCTTTCATGACTAGCTTAGGGACTAAGCTCTCTTTCTTACTTTGTTCTAAGTTCAGTGATTTGATTGGGACAGAGATGAGAAGAACGTTGCTTTTGAGAGCAAGTTGGAGGGATTTGGTGAAATCAAATCAGGCTTGGATCGGATCACTCATTTTTGCCCGTTTTGATTTTTTCAGCCTTGTTTCCTTATAGGCTTTGTTTATTCATTGACCCATCACTTCTTGTTTTATTTCCCATTTCATTTGGACTGCTTAAATTTAATTATGGCCTACAACATATAGTAAATAATTAGCAACATATACTTATTAATTAATCAACACTAATTATTTATTTTGCCAAAAATAATGTTTGTCATCACTAATTAATTTAGTTAATTTCTTAACTCAACAAATTTCATAACATTCATTACACATTATTCATCTTATAAATTAATACAATCAATTTATTGATATCAATTATCGATAATTAATTATAATTGATATAATTCATTTCGCTATACTTTCTAAATAAATAATTAAAAATGCATGTCTCAATTTTTTGTTAAAGTAAAATAAAATAAAATATATAAATAAAGTTGATATAAATCTGAAAATTATAAATTTTATTAACAATTCAAATAAATTAGTACCATAAAATTAAATTTAATGTCTATTTTAAAAATATTTTCTGACCTTTTATTCTTTTAATTATTAATAATTTAAATAAAATAATACCCTATAACTTATTTTATTATTTATTTTAAGTAATTACTAACATAGTTGTTAGTAATACCCAAGTGTATATTATCAACATAATTTTATCACGGGTATTTCAATTTTATCGTCATTGCAATTTTGTACCGTCTTACTTTTTTTAATTGTTATTATGTTATTAGAATTGTTAAATAATATTAAAAAAAAATTTAATAATAGAAATAGCGATGGCACCTTGAATAATTAATTCAATAGAATTAAATTTAAATAAATAAGATGATTCAATCAATTATATAAATAATAACATATTTATAAATATTAATATTAAAAATAGTCTCAGTAATGTAAATGATCAATATAATAATTATATAAAAAAAATAATTAATTACATAATTGTATAATTTTCAAGATCCTGTATAGTTGAATCTAATGGACAAATAAAAAAATATCTATATGATAATGTCCTAATATTTTAGTATACTTTAAATTATATTATAAATTTATATATCATATTATAATTTTAAGTCAACTCCTTAAAAATATTATAACATAAACCATTAACGAATATAACATGGGTCACAACATACACTCTAAATAGTACATAAGTATCTGTCTTTCAGTCTCTATCTCTCAGTCTCAATCTCTCTTTCAAATGCAGCCTAAAAGACCCAAAAATAATTTTTCCACCATAGAACTAGCCATCTATATCATTATTCAAAAAATTGGTGCTCCAATAAGGAAGCAATGCGCTTTTTTATTCGGTATATACCATTGTTCTGAAAATCGAACCGGACTGACTAGTTCGATCGGGTTAACTAGAAATTGGTCATCTGATTGATTCGGTTGACACTAAAAACCGTCTTGTAAAAAAATCGGGTTGAAAACCATCCGAACCTGTAGTTAACTGATAAAATTACCAAAACCGATTAGTTTTTTTAGGGTTACTAGTTTGGTAATATACCCTAAAAATGATTCAGCCATTCACTCTCTTTCAGAAACACCCATCTCTTTGGAAGAACCCTAAACGGCTGAATTCGTCTCCTCCGTTAGAGGGTGTTATCGCTGTTGGCGGGACAGACCGTGGGTACCATCGTCACCTGTGGAAGGTTCGTCCATCCCTCTTCTCATCGTTCCTCTTCTCGCCGTCGCACGAAGGTCTTTTCAAGCTTGTGGTGTCACCGTCTCTTCGAACTTTCCTCGGTCGTCGTTTCTTTGAGCTCTCTCTCTCTCTCTCTCTCTCTCTCTCTCTCTCTCTATGTGTGTGTGTGTGTTTGTCCGAGCTCAACGTCCCTCTTTGAGTGATCTCTCGCTCTCTGTCAGAATTCACTTCCCATCCTCTGTCGCCGTCTCTTCCCATTCCTCCGTCGCCATGACTTTCCTTTCTCCCTCGTTGCCAGTAAGCACTACTGGTTCAATTTATTTCTGCTTGTTCAATTTATTTCTGAGTTGCTGTGTAGGGTTTAAGGATTTTGTTAATATTGCCTTTTTCTAAGTTGCTAATTTTCTGGAATAATAGTTGAATTGAATATTTTGTTGAATGTGGAACAATTTATTTGCTGGTTTTGTTGAATTGTTCAATTTATTTGTTTATTCTGTTAAATTGTTCAATTTATTTGTTGATTTTTTCATTATATGTTGAAGAATTGTTCAATTTATTTGCTGATTCTGTTAGAATTGTTCAATTTATTTGTTGATTTTTTGGCAGTATGTTGAAAATAGAACAATCATAAATCATAAAGTCATCAATAACCACAAGATAATGCTGTCTGAGAATTTTAAACGGGTTCTTCTCCAGACAAATTTTGATTAGTTGAAAACTTGTTTGTTATGTGTTTGTCATTCATATATTTAATTTATTTTATTTATAAATTTTGATATTTGAAGTTATTTAAAAAATTTTAATATTAAATTATGGATAATTTATTATGTAAAATTGTGAAGTTTTAGATTTTATTAAGGTAGAATAATTAAATTTAAATATTTAAAATTATATATTATATATTAAGTTTTTAATATTTTTATTTTATATTTAATTAAATCGATTAAATTTTTATTGGACTATTAAATCATTAAATTAGTCATTCTATTGGTTCATTGATCGGTTCGATTCTCACAACCTTAGTTTATTCGGATAACAACTAAATTCAAAAACCGGGAAAATTGCATCAGAACTAGACAAACCAGAGTCCTGGTATGGTTATTAAGTTTTTTTTAAAGAATACTGCTAAGGAGCCAATGGTCTAAGTGTACAATGTATAATAAACATCCGAATATGATTACACAATGAACATCACCCATACTATTTAGAATAACCATCCGAGTAGGGATAATAAACAAACCACTTGTTCTAATACCATGTCATAATACCTCTCATCCCAAAAGCTTCATCTCATAAAGAAAAGTAACACATATCTCTAATACTCCATAAACTTCTATTGTACCCATTGTACAAATATTCCATTGGCTCACTATATTTTCTTTTTTTTTTAAAACTTAAAAAAAGGGACCCATAACCACTCGTCTTAATATCATGTCATGATACCACTCATCCTAAAAATTTCAGCTGATGAAAAAAAGATAACACTAATAATTATATTTCTAATATTTCATAAATCTCCATTATACACATTATATAAATATTCCATTGGTTCACCGTACATTTTCTTTTTTAAAAACTTAAAAGAACGGGTCCCATAACCAAAGGGGGAACCGATCCTAACCCTAACACTCCCAACTCCCAACCGCAACCCCAACCCCAACCCCAATCCCAACCCCTTCTCGTCCTCCCTTCTCCCTCTACAGCACCTCTCTTCTCTCTCTCTCTCTTTTTGATACGGCGCATTTCACTCTGCCGCCGCTGGCCTTCGCTCTGCCGCCTCCCGTGCTTTCGTCTGGGTCCGCCGTTTCCCATGTTTCAGTCGTCGCCCTCTACGCTTCCTCCCGTTGCCGTCATCCTTGCTTCATACCGTCTCTTCGGCTGTGTCGTTCTTCCACCGCTGCCTTAGTTCCGGTAGGTCCTTTGTCCTACGACCCCTTGCTCCGGTTAGGACTCTTTGTTTGTTTATGTGTTTGTTTTTTTCCTGGAACTGTTAAATTGTAAATATATACATCAAGTTAACTTTATCTTTCACCGGTTAAATAAAATGGAGCACTGAACCTTAATTGTTTCAGGTTACAAGTGGAGCATTTGAACCGCGCCCAATAATCTCTTACGGTGATTCGCTTTTCCTCATTCTGTTCTCCGAGAAAAGTTGAGCGCATAGCTGTTTGCGAATCAAAACCCCCAAACCCTAATCGAGGACCGTCCATCCAATCAATCGAAATCCGACGTCCATGGCGCACCGCTTGCTGAGGGACCATGAAGCTGACGGGTGGGAGCGCGCAGACTTCCCCATCATCTGCGAGTCCTGCCTTGGCGACAACCCTTACGTTCGAATGGTTCGTCTCTACACTGTTCCTTTCAATTCCTCTACTTTACCAATATTGAAAGGATTATTATTAGATTTCAGGTAGCATGAAAGGGAATGTGATACTGTTATTTCATTTCATTTTGTTGTGGTTTCTTGAGAAGTTGGGTTAGGTCTGCGAGACCTCATTAAATAACCTATAGTTTATTCTCCTTAAATAAACCTATATTCTCCATAAATAAACTATAATTGTGAGGGAAAATAAACTAGCAGGGGAAGGATCAAATTGAGTTGAGCTTGATTAGTTGGAGTGTAGGATTTTGGATTCTTATGGTTTGGAACACAACAAAATGTAGTGGTTTAGGGTATGCTTGGCTTTCCACCCCATTTACCCCCCCCCCCCCCCGGGGGGCAAAAAAAAAAAAAACCGAAGATACCCTTTGTTTTATATTTCAGCAAGTATGGAGGCATGATGAATTTCAGAGTCCATTATTGAATTTATAACTTTATTGAGCCAGTGCAATGGTATATATATTTATATTTATTATATCTGATATCATGGAGCATTAACTTTATTCTCCATAGAGGAGTTAATAAGGACAACACCATACCGATTTTTATGCCCCGGTGAGGGGGCTTCCATAAATAAATGGAGTTTATTTTAGATGTCAGCTGTTTTAAACCGAAACTTGATTGTTTGTTTAATTGCTTTGTCTTGTACGTGTGGGTATTTGGATGCAGACAAGAGCTGAGTATGACAAGGAATGCAAGATTTGTACACGGCCATTTACTGTCTTCAGATGGAGACCTGGTCGGGATGCGAGGTATAAAAAGACTGAGATCTGCCAGACATGTAGCAAGTTGAAAAATGTCTGTCAAGTGTGTCTTCTGGATCTAGAATACGGGCTGCCAGTTCAAGTCCGTGACACAGCTCTCAGTATTGATTCCAATGATGCCATTCCAAAAAGTGATGTCAATAGGGAGTATTTTGCTGAAGAGCACGACCGCAAGGTATACTTTTTCATTATCAGTCATACCTATAGTTGATAATAAGTTAACATAATTGAAAATGGGAAATGTAATGATGTTTTTCAGCTATTTGTTAAATGATTACATAGTTTGCTCCTAAGGTTATGTTTATTGTTTTAGTTTGCATATAAATTGTGGTTAGGTTAATCAAATCTTTCAATTTCTGGTTTATTGAGTTGAACCTAAATTGAATAAGCCCTTCCATAGATCCTTGCATGTTTAAAATAAATCTGTTTTTGCTACTATGATGGGTATTGTCTATGGACTGTTACTGGAATTTTACTGCTTGTATCAAAACTGTTTGAATTCTCTTGTATATTAAAATGATGCAAAATCCACTCAACGGAAAATGGAGTCCTAGAGAAAGCACAATTGTCATGATTATATCTTCCTACTTCTTTGTGACTTCTAAATTCATGCAACATACATGGTTTTATAGGATTTTCGAGTTGTTTTTGATGTGATCCTTACATATTAAATGCTTCATTACACTTTCTTGCTTAGGGCATTGCTAATTGAAGCATGATAAAGTGATTTTTGATTTTGCAAAATCGTCAACCATAGAACTCTGATTTTTCATATCTTCATTTGCACTGGCTATTAGAGTTTATAATTTCTTCTTTACTGCTTCCAGTCAATATAGGCTTGGTTTGGTAAAACTTTTCGAAAATGTGCTTGTGCTTTTTAAAAGTACAAGCTCCTCATTTTTGTGTTTGGTAAATCAAAAAGACAATGTGCTTGTGCTTGCAGCTTTTAAAAGATCAAGATACTTCTAAAAGCAACTAAGGTGGAGCTTTTCAAAGTTGACTTGTACTTTTCAAAATTTAAAAGTCTAATATAACTTCATATATCAACTAATTTTCAAATTTAGCACTTAAATTTATGTCCTTTATAGTATTTTTAAATTTTAAAAACTATTTTACTAAACGTAATTGTTACTACTTGTGTTTATTAAAAATTATTCTTAATTTGATTTACCAAATATAAACGCTACACTTTTTAAAAAGCTATTTTTTAAAAGCTAGCTTTTATAAACTACTTTTAAAAAATAAAAGTTTTACCAAACTAAGCCATAGTTTGAGTTTTAAAATTATGTTCGTTGTTTGACAAGGTCATTAGTCAATGATGATCTGTGTACTAAGAATGTAGTATGGTGCAGGCTAGAGCTGGTATAGATTATGAATCTTCTTATGGTAAAGCACGCCCAAATGATACTATCTTGAAGCTACAAAGGACAACACCATATTACAAAAGAAACCGGGCACATATTTGCAGTTTCTACATAAGGGGTGAATGTACTAGAGGAGCTGAATGCCCTTATCGGCATGAGATGCCAGTAACTGGGGAGCTGTCTCAACAAAATATTAAAGATCGTTATTATGGGTATGTATGGTTAATGGCTCCCTCATTTGATGATGGGTTTTTCTTATATGATGTCTCTTTCAATTGCTTGTTTCTTCCAGTTATTTATTTATTGTTTCCTTTAATGTCCTTAACGTTAGCATAAATTTGAGGATTGTCCATCATTGAGGAGGTAGTTGATGGTTCATCAGGCATTCGTCTATTTATGTTCTGGTTATTCTCCATGATGACCCACTGTTTAGATTTCACTCTTTTAATGCACCCACCTTTTTTCTTTTCATGTTTCTAAACCTGTAGTGTCAATGATCCTGTGGCTTTGAAGCTACTTGGCAAGGCTGGAGAGATGACCTCTCTGGAGGCTCCCGAGGATGAGAGCATCAAAACCCTTTATGTTGGTGGACTTGATGCTAGGGTCACTGAGCAGGACTTGCGGGATCACTTCTATGCGCATGGTGAAATTGAATCTATAAAAATGGTTCTTCAACGGGCTTGTGCTTTTGTAACCTATACAACCAGAGAAGGTGCAGAAAAGGCAGCCGAAGAACTATCCAACAAGCTGGTTATTAAAGGCCTAAGGCTAAAGCTGATGTGGGGCAGGCCTCAGACAGCAAAACCGGAGTCGGATGGCTCTGATCAAGCAAGGCAGCAAGCAGCTGTGGCTCACAGTGGGTTGTTGCCTCGTGCAGTTATATCGCAACAGCAGAACCAGGATCTAGGCCAAGGAATGCCTTACTATAACAATCCACCTCCTCCTCAGCAAGAAAGAAGCTATTACCCTTCAATGGATCCTCAAAGAATGGGTGCTCTTATTCCATCTCAAGAGGGTCCTCCAGGTGGACCTAGTGGATCAGGTGAGAACAAACCCAGTATGGAGAAGCCACAAATGCAACAACATTATACCCATCCAATGATGCCTCCTCCTCCTCCTCCTCCTGGCCAATATCATCATCAGCCTCCTCATCAGTATTATCCTCCTCCATATGGTTATATGCCACCAGTTCCCCCGTATCAGCAATATCCACCACCATATAGTGCTCAAATGGTGCCATCTCAGCCACCAGCTGCAAATCAACCATATCACCATCATCCGATGCAGCCAGGTTCTTCACAAACAGGGTCTGGACAGGTTGGCTCTGGATCTGCACCAGCTGAAGCTGGAACATCAGCATCAGGGTCACAGCAGCAGTGAGATTTACCCATATACTTGTGTTCTAGAGGACCCGTATACTTGTGTTCTAGAACTATGTTTAATTATTCCCAAACTGATCATGTCAGGGAAGATATTTTGGCGCAGGTTGTCAATTTGCTATTTCAGATAGCATGACATAGCCTTGTGGCTTGAACAAGTTGTTACATGATTTGATTTTGTGCTTTTGTAACTTCTGGCTTTGTTGCTGACTGTTGCCGTGCGCTGCTTTAGGATTACTTGGTGGTAAATCATAATGTGTTATCTTAGGTGAACAAGAATGGTTTTTACCTTCAAATAATTTGAGAAGAATGGTAGGCATTGGTTGATCTAGAACTGTAATATTTGATGCTTTTACAAAATTCCGACGAAATTGACTTATTAGTGATGAGGGTAGGGAAGGGACCAGTTTCCGTATAATTTACGTTGTAAAAGATTGATTGACAATTTGCTTTTCCATTTAAATTTCTACATTCTTTGTTTTTTATTGTTTAATTTTGTTTCTTTGCGATGATGTATCGTATTGAAGTCAGGCCATTCAAAATGACCGGAATGATAACTGCAACATGCAACAAGAAAAAAGGGCCCTACTATTATTCCCTCGTGATATTGGACGAGAACATGCACGCAAACCTATCCTTAACAATGCTTACAAACAAAAGGTATGCTTTGGTGTACTTCAGGTTACCATCTTTCTGTTACTACTGTAGGTTAATTGGGCATAATGAAGCGTGTGTGATGATTCCCTGGTAGTGGGAAATTCCCTCTTGACTGGAGAGGAGCTTAGAACTTTAGGTTCTTTAAACAAACACCACCTGCATTTACCAGCTTAAAACTCTATGCTTTATTTGCACCTCGTCTTTAAGCCTAGAAGCGTCCTTTAATCACACTATTAAACCTCTAGACATCTTCAATGCATTCCCCAAGTATCAATGATCCAAACCAAACCCGTCATAGACCCCACCGCTCAGCATCAGCTTAATCATCCCTGAAATTTTAACCGTGTTGGCCCCTTCTCAATCGATACACAAGCTTAACAACATCAACATTAACAACAGGAATATAAACTATGTCTTATCCAAACCTCCTCACCAACCCTCACCGACACCAATAAACAGCCATCACCATCCCAAACTGAAACCCCTAACAAGCACAACAACTATAACCGAATAACACAGCATATCTCCCTACCAAACCCACCTTAACTACATCACCAATAACCACACCGGGACCAGTGAAAGCAACATGGATAACTATGGGACCGACTTCATAGAAGGAAAGATCATCAGTATCAAACCCAACTCAAGCCCAGGATTCAATGCCGACTGTTTCAACATGGTGGGGAAGATTCTTCTAGATAAGGAAGTCAGATTCAAGGTCAGCAGGAATTCCATACTTGGATGTGGGGCAATACCAAGGATGTCTCTATCTCAGAAGTAGGAAGAAACACGATTCTCATTAGCTTCAAAGACAACAGAGCTGGAAGAAGATTTAAAGAAAGCGGACCGTGGAGCATTAAGGGTAATTTGTTTAACCTACAAGAATGGCACTACGGAGAATCTGCCCATGAGGTTAGCCATGACCGTATGGACTTTTGGATTCAACTACACAGGATTCTTATGGAATTATTGAAGGCAGAAACGACAAGAGAAATAGGAAACCTGATCGGAATAGTTAGACGACTCTCTGGAGGATGGAACTTTGAAGAGGAATTTCCTCAGGTTCAAGGTGGCCATTGACATCACCAAACCTCTCCTAAATGGATTTTGGATCGATAAAGGAGATCAAGCAAATGTATGGGTGAATCTAAAATAGTAAAATATGAAAGACTTCAAAACTGCATTTGATTCCATTGTGGTATTATAGGGCATGAAAAGAAAAACTGTAACAGACCCATGGAGATGGCTTGCTGGGATCCTTCTAAGCCCAAATACACAGCTAAGCTAAGCACTGACGGAGTCCGACCACTGCAAAAATGTAGGGAAGAATGGCAGCAGGCGCCAAACGAAGAAGAAGGAGCGCGTGGGGAACCAAACAAGGGAGATGAGAGTGGGAAGAACCAAGGAACTGAGGAGAGCAGCAATGACCTCTGGATAATTGACATATCCGAGGAAGAAATGACATTAGGAAAAGCTAGAAAGTAAGGGATAAAGATTAGGGGTGGTAAAAGAAAGAAGGAGAAAGAGAGTCTTACCCACGTGAGGAAGGAAGAGGAACAGTGGGGCAAGATCCTGATTTGATTATTCTTCTCGAGTCAGTCATCCACAATCTGAAGGAGGTCAAAGACAAACAAGAAAAAGACCAAAAAAATAAAAAAAGGTTGTAGAAAACAGGTAGACAAGGGGAGAGAAATACATATTGTGTCTTCCAACTGGAAGAGGCCCATTCCATCTTTCATGGAAGAGGCCCATTCCATCTTTCATGGAAATAGCTCACGAATTCAAGGTCCAAGGGGCGAAGAGATTGTGAACAGGCGGCTTTACAACATTGAAGAAATTGGCTTTAGCCCATGGGACACAAAATGAAGAATTTGAATCTTCTAAATTTTAAATTTTTATTTTAAGATGATAAAGTGAGATATCTCATTATTGAATGTTTTCTCTTTTATATTTTTTCTTGGTCCTATCTATGAAATAAATTATGATAGATCATATTTTACCTTCTAAAATTAAATTCAAAATTTAGAGAATCCAAATCTTAAAATAAACATCCCACGCTTGACAGGAAAAGAAATGGAGACTAAAAAGAAAAGAAAGCCTCAACATTTCATACTAGGAAGACAATACGGAAATAATGAAGTGGGTCATGAGAGATGCTTCCAGTAAAATTGAAGGAAAAAAGCAGAAAGAAAAACACATGTACACTAACTGCAAAGGAGTGTATTATGGGAATAGGATTTTTTTCTGAAATAAATAAAAAAAATATTATTTTTAAAAAGAAATTATTTTCACTTTAAATATCAATTTTTTTTAATTTTAGGCAAGTTCGCTATATCCGTCGGCAAACTCCATAATATTAACAGAGTTTCCTTCAATTTCGGTGACCACTTCGAATTCTCAGAAATAATTGGCTGACTCGAATTCTTAAGCTTCACAATGAACTTATCATCGTCTCTAGTTTATAATAAAAAAAAATCTGGTTAAATAACTTATTCTTGTGTACCTGTATATTTCTAGAGATAATGATAATGGTAGTCATTGTTGTCGGTGATGTTGAAGAAGTCATACTAGTTGTTTGTGTACTCCTATGTACTCTTGGAGATTATGATAATAGCTTTGAAATTTGAATTTTGTTGGATTTTAGGGAGAATTTAGGTGAAGTTCGCCGAGGTGCGACAAACTCATCTTAAACCAAAAAAAAAACATTCCGAAAATTAAAATTGAAATAATTTGTTTTTGAAAATAATACTTTTTTTATTTATTTTAGAAAAAATTCTATGAAAATATGCTATAGATGAAGATGAAGATGAGAAAGGGCAAGGACTCGACAGTCAGGGAAGCAAGCTATTGGAAAGAAACACTTAACATAGAAATAGAAGAAAATTTAAATCTGAAAAGGAAGAGGGAGAATGGTAACCTTTCCAACCGGTAGAAATTGGTTCGGAGGATGACTAGGAATCAAGAATCAACAAGAGAAGCAAGGAAATAGATACTACTAACAACAGGGGCATTGATCACCATAGCATACGAAACTGAAGAATGGCTAAGGAGGTGATCCTTATCATGCTCCCACCACAGTCATGAGCATTTTAAGTTAGAATTGTCGCGGAGTGACGGCCGCCACAACAGTAGCAGAACTGAAAAACTCGTGTAAACAATATAGGCTAACAATAGTATTTCTCATGAAAACTAAAGCTAAGGATGTAAACATTAGTAGATTTAAAAGAAAGTTGTCATTCGACCACTACTTTTGCATAGAATCCTAGTACTTGTTCGGAGGTCTATATCTTTTATGGAAGAATAGTATAATTCTTAATGTCCAACGCCCAAGGGAGAAGAGACCAGCGTCCAACGCCCATAAAGGACCCCCTAGCCAGAGTTCAATGCCCTAGAGGCCTCCTATCACGTGGATCTCAATCAAGCTTAGTCCAAACACTCACAAAGTAGGCCCCAGAAGTAGATTTTAGCATTAAAAGACTATTTTATCTTTTTTATGTAATCCTTAGTTAGTAGATTAGTATATATGGAACAAGGATCACCCTTGTTCAGAACTTTTTGACACTTTACACGTTTATTTTGTATTCTCTATCAATATGAGTTTCTAAACCTCCTAGGTTGAGGGGAGGAGCTCTGCTAAGTTTTATGGATTAATAAAGTACTACTGTTCTAATTCAATTCGCATTTGATGCTCTATTCTAAGATGTATCTTCGTTCTTCATCAATATGAATGCGTTGAACCGGCACAAGGTTATCCCATTCTACATGGGTTCAGAGTGAGTCTTTCATCAGACAATGATGAACCACTAGCTTGATCATACATCTCTTAGATGGCTAATCCATGACTTTGTTGGAGACTTCTCGAAACACCAGTTCACCCAAAGTATGGGGTGATTAGAGTCTTTATGGTAGAGGCCAGAACCAAAGGTGCAGCATCCTCTGATCCGGAAGATTCGATCTTTTCTGTGGTGTTTTGAGTAGGATCATCAAGGAGAATGAACTGCAGAAGCTTCACCTTCAATCAGACTGGATCCGCACTAACCTTGGGGTTCAGATCTGGAGGAGTATTAATGATCTGTTAAAAAAGACGTTAATCACATACAGCCTGCCATAGAAGAAATTATCCACAATTGAAGAAGACAGTAGGACCAAAATTAATCCAGAAGAATAAAGCATCTCCAAGCCTCAACCATCTTCTTATCACTGGTTATAATCAAACATAGTAATTCCATCTTATTCCAATTTTATGCGTTTAAACAATCAATCAACTTTTCTATCTGTCTGACTAAGATCTACAAGATAACCATAGCTTGCTTCAAATCACAATCTTCGTGGGATCGACCTTGACTCACTCAGGTATTACTTAGACGACCCAGTGCACTTGCTGGTTCAATAGTGCGAAGAGTAATTTCGCGTTACCAAGTTTTTGGCATCGTTGCAGGGTTTGTTCAAGTTTGGACAATGATGAGCGGATAATTTATACGCTTTTTGGCACTGTTTTTACATAGTTTCTAGTATGTTTTAGTTACTTTTTAGTATATTTTTATTAGTTTTTATGCAAAAATAACATTTCTGGACTTCACTATGAGTTTGTGTGTTTTTCTGTAATTTTAGGTATTTTCTGGCTGAAATTGAGGGACTTGAGCAAAAATCTAATTCAGAGGCTGAAAAAGGACTGCATATGCTATTGGATTCTGACCTCCCTGAACTCAAACGCGTTTTTCTGGAGCTACAGAAGTCCAATTGGAGCGTTTTCAATTGGGCTGGAAAGCTAACATCTTGAGCTTTCCAACAATATATAATAGTCCATACTTTGCCCGAGATTTGATGGCCCAAACTGGCACGCTTCTTGGCGTTAAACGCCCATTTTGGCACCTAGGGTGGCGTTTAACTCCAATTTTTGAGGCACATGCACGTGGAAGCTTGAAAGCTCAGCCCAAACACTCACCAAGTGGGCCCCAGAAGTAGATTTCTATACTATCTACACCTAGTTACTCATTTTCTGTAAACCTAAGTTACTAGTCTGGTATAAGAACCACTTTTAGAGATTCATTTGAAAACTCATGACATTTTACATCTCATATTATATCTTCTACGACATGAGTCTCTAAACCCCATAGGTGGAGGTGAGGAGCTCTGCTATGTTTCAATGGATTAATGCAATTACTATTGTTTTCTATTCAATCACGCTTGTTTCTGTTCTAAGATATTCACTCGTACTTCAATATGAAGAATGTAATGATCCGTGACACTCATTATCATTCTCAAATTTATGAACATGTGCTTGACAACTACTTCCGTTCTATCTGAGCTCAACGTAGCCATTGGGCGACAGCTTGAGTGCGTATCTCTTGGGTTTCTAATCCATGAATTTGACTTGCATCTCCTGACAGCAGAGCATTCAAACTCATGAGATCAAAACCTTTGTGGTAGAGGCTAGAACCAATTAGCAGCATTCCTGAGATCCGAAAAGTTTAAACCTTATCTGTGGTATTCCGAGTAGGATCTGGGAAGGGATGACTGTGACGAGCTTCAAACTCACGAATGTTGGGTGCAATGACAGTGTACAAAAGGATAGAGAGATCCTATTCTGACACAAGTGAGAACCGACAGATGATTAGCCGTGCGGTAGCTGTGCCTGGTATTTTTCATCCGAGACGAGAGATCCAACAGTTGATTAGCCGTACGTACAGAAACCGTACCTGGACCATTTTCACTGACAGGATGGATGGTAGCCATTGACAATGGTGATCCACCAACATATAGCTTGCCATAGAAGGAGCCATGCGTGTTTGGAGAAGAAGACAGTAGGAAAGCAGAAATTCAGAAGACAGAGCATCTCTAAACCTCAACCTGTTCTCCATTACTGAACAACAAATATCATTAATTTCATGCTCTTTTACTTTTTACAAACGAAATCATTTTTATCACTAATCTCCTGACTAAGAGTTACAGGATAACCAAAACTTGCTTCAAGCCGGCAATCTCCGTGAGATCGACCTTTACTCACGTAAGGTATTACTTGGACAACCTAGTGCACTTGCTGGTTAGTTGTACCGGAGTTGTGAAAAGTGTGATCACAATTCTGGACATCAAGTTTTTGGCGCCGTTGTCGGGGATTGTTCGAGTTTGAACAACTGACGGTTCATCTTGTTACTTAGATTAGGAAAAATTTATCTTTTTGGTTTAGAGTCACTAAATTTGAGTCTTTTATTTTCTTTTCAAAAATCTTTCAAAAATCTTATTTTTCTTTATTAATCTTTAATTTTTCTTTGAGTCTTTTATTATTGTTTTTGTTAAAATTTTAAAATTCTTGTTTTTTTTTCTAGATTTTTTTTTCGAAAATTTTTAATAAATAGATAAAAACCAATAAACTAATAATTGAGTATTCTGTTTGAGTTTAGTTTCATGTTTTAAGTTTGGTATCATTTGTGTTTTTTTTATTTTCTTAAATATTTCCAAAAATTAGTTCTTGGTGTTCATCTTGACATTCAAAGTGTTCTTGGTGTTCATCTTGACATTCAAGGTATTCTTGGTTGTTTTCTTTGTTTTAATCCAAAATTGTTAAGTCTTGTGTCTTTTTATTGTTTTTCTCTTTCCTCATTAAATTAAAAAAAATCAAATAAATATATTTTCCTTTATTTACTCATCATTTTCAAATTCCTTGGGTTGACTTGGTCAAAATTTTTAAAATTTGGTAGTTTCTTGTTAGTCAAGTCAAAATTTCAATTTTAAAAAAAGAAAAAAAATTATCTTTTTAAATCTTTTTCTAAACATTATTTTTTAATTTTCTTTTATTTATTTTTCGAACATCTTTTATAAAATTTTTCAAAAATCTTTTTTCTTTTTTTTTTATAATTTTCGAATTACTTGTCCTATTTTATTAGTTGATTGAAAAATTTTAAGTTTAGTGTTTTCTTGTTAAGAAAGTTTCAATCTATAAGCTTTTAAAATCATATCTTTTTCAAAACTTTCTAACCACTTTCTCACTCTTCATTTTTCGAAAATCCTCATCCACAATTTTTCAAATTTTTTTAATTAATTAATTATTTTAGTTTTTAATTTTTTATTTATTTTTCTTCTAATTTTTTAACTTATATTCAATTTTTTATTTATTTTATTTTATTTTTATTTTCTTTTAATTTCGGTTTTCCAAAAAAAAAGGAGAAAATTGTTTATTTACAATCCACATCATCTCCCTTTCTCCATCATGGACCTAAGTAGAAATGAACAGTCCAGAAGGACTCTAGGGTCATATGCTAACCCCACTACTGCTTCATATGGGAGTAGTATTTGTATACCCCCCATCAGAGCTAGCAATTTTGAGTTAAATCCTCAGCTCATTATCATGGTGCAGCAAAATTGCCAGTATTCCGGTCTTCCACAGGAAGAACCTACTAAGTTTCTAGCACAGTTCTTACAAATTGCTGACACAGTACGTGATAAGGAAGTGGATCAGGATGTCTACAGATTATTGCTATTTTCATTTGCTGTAAAAGACCAAGCTAAGAGGTGGTTAAACAACCAACCTAAAGCCAGCATAAGAACATGGAAATAGTTGTCAGACAAATTCCTGAATCAATATTTCCCTCCAAAAAGGATGACACAGCTAAGGCTGGACATCCAAGGCTTTAAACAAGAGGATAATGAATCTCTTTATAATGCCTGGGAGAGGTACAGAGAGATGCTAAGGAAATGCCCCTTTGAAATATTTTTAGAATGGGTGCAGTTAGACATCTTCTACTACGGGCTTACAGAAAAGGCCCAGATATCTCTAGACCACTCAGCTGGTGGATCTGTACACATGAGAAAGACAATTGAAGAGGCTCAAGAGCTCATTGATACAATTGCTAGAAAATCAGCACCTGTACTTAAGTAGTGAGTCCTCCATGAAAGAAGAGGCTAAAGCAGTATCCACTGAACTTAGTCCTCCAGAATAAGTTGCTGAACTCAATCAGCAATTGTTTTTTTATAACAAAACAGTTAGTAGAATTTAAAGAAATGCTACAAGACACTAAAAATGCTAACAAGAATATGGAAGCACAATTGGATCAGACAAGACAGCAGTTATCAAAACAGATAACAAAAGAGTGCCAAGCTGTTCATTTAAGGAGTGGAAAGACATTGAATGTCTCAACTCAAAGCAGCAGAAAGCCAAGAAAGGAACAACTGACAGAGGATGACCAAACCACTTTCCAAAATCTGTCTGAGGACAGTAAGAGCCCAGAGAAGAATAATTCTGGCATTCAAACGCCAGAAAAGGGTGAGAAGCTGGCATTGAACGCCCAGTGGATGGCCAATTCTGGCGTCCAAACGCCATAAAAGGGTGGCAATCTGGCGTTAAACGCCCATACAGCACCCAATTCTGGTGTTCAAACAACAATGAGGGATCAGACACCTGCAAGTGTTGATAACAACCTCCTTAAGCAGGCTTCTCCAACCACTTCTGTAGGAAATAAACATGCGACAACTAAGATTGAAGAATATAAAGCCAAGATGCCTTATCCTCAGAAACTCCGTCAAGCGGAATAGGATAAACAATTTGCCCGCTTTGCAGACTATCTCAGGACTCTTGAAATAAAGATTCTGTTTGCAGAGGCACTTGAGCAAATACCCTCTTATGATAAGTTCATGAAAAAGATCTTAAGTCATAAGAAGGATTGGAGAGAAACTGAAAATGTTTTCCTCACTGAAGAATGCAGTGCTGTCATTAGAGGATGCACATTAGAGGATGCTTGTACCAAGACAGCTCTATGTGATTTGGGGACAAGTATCAACCTGATACCCGCATCCACCATCAAAAAGCTTGATTTGACTAATGAAGTTAAACCAACCCGGATATTGTTCATACCCAGGGTCGAGGTGTCCGACCCGGGATGTTCGACAGACAAAGCGACCGACCTCTTCAGGTCAGGACAACCTGACTTCTTCCCAAAGAGCTTGGTCAGGTCCCCAGGAAAGCCCAAAGAAGGGCCCAAATAGAGGAACACGCCCCAAATCCTAAGGTGGCCCAAGCCTACAGAGAGAAGGGCGGTTCCCTTGAAGATAAGATGACCTCACTTAAAGATAAGATAAGATAACTAACTTATCTTATCCACAGAAGGCCACACCTCACCGTTATAAATACACTGGAGCACCCAGGTATAACACATACTCTGATTCTACTCAATACCTGCTTAATACCCTTACTAACTTAAGCATCGGAGTCCCTTGCAGGTACCTCCCACCCTCCAGGGACGAAGGATCAAGCACCATCACCAAGTCCAACAAGTCAAACACACCAGCTCCGGCCGCCGAATACCTACCGGACACGTCGGTTCCGACCAACATAGAAGATCTCGACCGAGATCGACCTATAGTTTCAGGTAACCCTCGGAATATTGGCGCCGTTGCCGGGGACCTGGAAGTCATCCCATCAACATGGCGGATGACCATGACAACGACCACGATTCAGGTTTGGAAGACAGAACGCCGCATAAAAACGCGGATACAATACTCAAAAACACTCTGGAAACCAACGGAGACAAAAATTCATCAAATCCAGGAGTAATAGAAGCACTTCAAAATCGATTGGAGCAACTTGAGAAAGAAGCCCAACATCAACGAGAAAAAGAAGAAGATCTACGCCGAGAGATAAGGCGGCGCCGAGAATTAGAAGATAAACTTATAAAACTCGAAGCTGATCTCAAAACTAAAGCTACTCGACCATCCACAGAGGATAGCTCTCAGAAAGATCAGGATCCATTCACCAGAGAAATTATGAAAACCAAAATTCCAAAAGATTTCAAACTTCCGGATATGACTCTATATGACGGCACCTCGGACCCCAACCATCATCTCAGCAACTTCAGAAGTAGAATATACCTCACGGACGCCTCAGATGCAGTTCGCTGCAAAGCCTTTCCAACAACTCTCACCAAGACAGCCATTAAATGGTTTGATAACCTACCTCCAAAATTCATCTCGAGTTTCGACGACCTGGCCAAAAAGTTCCTGGCCCGATTCTCCATACAAAAAGACAAAGCCAAACATGCACCTAGCCTACTAGGGATCAAGCAAGGAGATCGGGTGAGCCTTCGCAACTACATGGAAAGATTCAACAAAACATGCATGGACATACAAAGTCTACCAACAGAAGCTGCCATTATGGGCCTCATAAATGGCCTGCGAGAAGGACCATTTAGCCAATCTATATCAAAGAGATACCCAACATCCCTAGACGAAGTACAAGAACGGGCGCAAAAGTACATCAACATGGAGGAAAATTTTTGACTTGGCGAAGCTTCAAGGTTCGGTTCTGCCTACCGAGACAAAGAATCCAAGAAAAAGGAAGATCGCTCCGGAGAGAAAATAAAAAATATCATAACTATACTCCTCTTAGGGTATCCTTGGTAGATGTTTACAAAGAAGTCTGCCATACGGAGAAAATCCCTCCAGCTCGGCCACTTACAGGCAAAAGAGGAGGAGAAAATCAGAATGAATACTGTGAATATCACCGACTTCGAGGGCATTCTACCAACGAATGCTTCGACTTGAAAAATATCATAGAAAAATTAGTAAGAGAAGGAAAGCTAGATCGGTTTTTGGCCAATCGGGACGACGAACCGAGAAAAAGAAGAAGGGATGAGGATATCGGACGATCTGAACGATCATCTCGCACATCGGAAAGACACGTTCACGTAATACACGGCGGATTTGCTGGAGGAGGAATCTCCAAATCATCCCGCAAGCAACACCTCAAAGAGGTGTACCACGTCGAAGGAAAGAAGGAAGTCCCAGACATCCCAGCAATCACGTTTACCAAGGAAGATGCATCTGAAATCATCTCGGGACACGACGACCCTATGGTCATTACAATCATACTAGCAAATGCCAACCTACACCGTACACTAATTGATCAGGGAAGCTCTGCCAACATTGGTGCACGAAATTGTGATCATCAATGGCGCCATCAACATGGTACGCTCAATTGCAATCTCAATTCTTTATCACAACTTCGCACAACTAACCAGCAAGTGCACTGGGTCGTCCAAGTAATAAACCTTACGCGAGTAAGGGTCGATCCCACGGAGATTGTTGGTATGAAGCAAGCTATGGTCACCTTGTAAATCTCAGTCAGACAGATTCAAATGGTTATGGATGATGTATGAATAAAGCATAAAATAAAGATAGAGATACTTATGTAATTCATTGGTGAGAATTTCAGATAAGCATATGAAGATGCTTTGTCCCTTCTGTCTCTCTGCTTTCCTACTGTCTTCATCCAATCCTTCTTACTCCTTTCCATGGCAAGCTGTATGTTGGGTATCACCGTTGTCAGTGGCTACAGTCCCGTTCTCTCAGTAAAAATGTTCAACGTACTCTGTCACGGCACGGCTAATCATCTGTCGGTTCTCAATCAGGTTGGAATAGAATCCATTGATTCTTTTGCGTCTGTCACTAACGCCCAGCCTTCAGGAGTTTGAAGCTTGTCACACTCATTCAATCATTGAATTCTACTCAGAATAGCACAGACAAGGTTTAGACCTTCCGGATTCTCTTGAATGCTGCCATCAATTCTAGCTTATACCACGAAGATTCTGATTAAGGAATCCAAGAGATAAACATTCAAGCCTTGTTTGCTTGTAGAACGGGAGTGGTTGTCAGGCACGCGTTCATAAGTGAGAATGATGATGAGCGTCACATAATCATCACATTCATCAAGTTCTTGAGTGTGAATGAATATCTTGGAATAAGAACAAGCTGAATTGAATAGAAGAACAATAGTAATTGCATTAATACTCGAGGTACAGCAGAGCTCCACACCTTAATTTATGGTGTGTAGAAACTCCACCGCTGAAAATACATAAGAACAAGGTCTAGGCATGGCCGTGTGGCCAGCCTCCCAATGATCTAAGAACTAGACGTCCAAAGATGATCCTAAGATCTAAGAATGATCAAAAGATATCAAATACAATAGCAAAAGGTCCTATATGTAGAGAACTAGTAGCCTATGGTTTACAGAAATGAGTAAATGACATAAAATCCACTTCCGGGCCCACTTGGTGTGTGCTTGGGATGAGCATTGAAGCTTTCATGTGTAGAGACTTTTCCTGGAGTTAAACGCCAGCTTTTGTGCCAGTTTGGGCGTTTAACTCCCATTCTTGTGCCAGTTCCGGCGTTTAACGCTGGGCAGTTTTGAGCTGATTTGGAACGCCAGTTTGGGCCATCAAATATCGGGCAAAGTATGAACTATTATATATTGCTGGAAAGCCCAGGATGTCTACTTTCCAACGCCGTTGAGAGCGCGCCAATTGAGCTTCTGTAACTCCAGAAAATCCATTTCGAGTGCAGGGAGGTCAGAATCCAACAGTATCTGCAGTCCTTTTCAGTATCTGAATCAGATTTTTGCTCAGGTCCCTCAATTTCAGCCAGAAAATACCTGAAATCACAGAAAAACACACAAACTCATAGTAAAGTCCAGAAAAGTGATTTTTAGCTAAAAACTAATAAAAATATAATAAAAACTAACTAAAACATACTAAAAACATACTAAAAATAATGCCAAAAAGCGTACAAATTATCCGCTCATCACAACACCAAACTTAAATTGTTGCTTGTCCTCAAGCAACTAAAAATCAAATAAGATAAAAAGAAGAGAATATGCAATGAACTCCAAAAACATCTATGAAGATCAGTATTAATTAGATGAGCGGGGCTTTTAGATTTTTGCCTCTGAACAGTTTTGGCATCTCACTTTATCTTTTGAAATTCAGAATGATTGGCTTCTATAGGAACTCAGAATCCAGATAGTGTTATTGATTCTCCTAGTTAAGTATGATGATTCTTGAACACAGCTACTTTATGAGTCTTGGCCGTGGCCCAAAGCACTCTGTCTTCCAGTATTACCACCGGATACATACATGCCACAGACACATAATTGGGTGAACCTTTTCAGATTGTGACTCAGCTTTGCTAGAGTCCCCAATTAGAGGTGTCCTGGGTTCTTAAGCACACTCTTTTTGCCTTGGATCACAACTTCATTATTTTTTTTTCTTTTCTTTTCCCCTTTTTTTTCGTTTTTTTTCCTTCTTTTTTTTTGAATTCACTACTTTTTCTTGCTTCAAGAATCATTTTTATGATTTTTCAGATCCTCAGTAACATGTCTCTTTTTTCATCATTCTTTCAAGAGCCAACCATTCATGAACAAAAAATTCAAAAGACATATGCACTGTTTAAGCATACATTCAGAAAACAAAAGTATTGCCACCACATCAAAATAATTAATCTGTTATAAAATTCAAAATTCATGCAATTCTTCTCTTTTCCAATTAAGAACATTTTTCATTTAAGAAAGGTGATGGATTCATAGGACATTCATAACTTTAAGGCATAGACACTAAGACACTAATGATCATAAGACACAAACATAGGTAAACATAAGCATAAAATTTGAAAAACAAGAAAATAAAGAACAAGGAAATTAAAGAACGGGTCCACCTTAGTGATGGTGGCTTGTTCTTCTTCTTGAAGATCTTATGGAGTGCTTGAGCTCCTCAATGTCTCTTCCTTGCCTTTGTTGCTCCTCTCTCATGATTCTTTGATCTTCTCTAATTTCATGGAGGAGAATGGAGTGTTCTTGGTGCTCCACCCTTAGTTGTCCCATGTTGGAACTCAATTCTCCTAGGGAGGTGTTGATTTGCTCCCAATAGTTTTGTGGAGGAAAGTGCATCCCTTGAGGCATCTCAGGGATTTCATGATGAGTGGGATCTCTTGTTTGCTCCATCCTTTTCTTAGTGATGGGCTTGTCCTCATCAATGAGGATGTCTCCCTCTATGTCAATTCCAACTGAATAACAGAGATGACAAATGAGATGAGGAAAGGCTAACCTTGCCAAGGTAGAGGACTTGTCCGCCACCTTATAAAGTTCTTGGGCTATAACCTCATGAACTTCTACTTCCTCTCCAATCATGATGCTATGAATTATGATGGCCCGATCTATAGTAACTTCAGACCGGTTGCTAGTGGGAATGATTGAGCGTTGGATAAACTCCAACCATCCCCTAGCCACAGGCTTGAGGTCATGCCTTCTTAGTTGAACCGGCTTCCCTCTTGAATCTCTCTTCCATTGAGCGCCCTCTTCATAGATGTCTATGAGAACTTGGTCCAACCTTTGATCAAAGTTGACCCTTCTAGTGTAAGGGTGTTCATCTCCTTGCATCATGGGCAAGTTGAATGCCAACCTTACATTTTCCGGACTAAAATCCAAGCATTTCCCCCGAACCATTGTAAGCCAATTCTTTGGGTTTGGATTCACACTTTGATCATGGCTCTTGGTGATCCATGCATTGGCATAGAACTCTTGAACCATTAAGATTCCAACTTGTTGAATGGGGTTGGTAAGAACTTCCTAACCTCTTCTTCGAATCTCGTGTCGGATCTCCGGATATTCACTCTTTTTGAGTTTGAAAGGGACCTCGGGGATCACCTTCTTCAAGGCCACAACTTCATAGAAGTGATCTTGATGCACCCTTGAGATGAATCTCTCCATCTCCCATGACTCGGAGGTGAAAGCTTTTGCCTTCCCTTTCCTCTTTCTAGAGGTTTCTCCGGCCTTGGATGCCATAAATGGTTATGGAAAAACAAAAAGCAATGCTTTTACCACACCAAACTTAAAAGGTTTGCTCGTCCTCGAGCAAAAGAAGAAAGAAGAGAGTAGAAGAAGAAGAAATAGAGGAGATAGAGATGGCTTTGTGGTTCGGCCAAAGGGGGAGAAGTAGTGTTCATACCCTGGGTCAAGCTGTCCGACCCAGGATGTTTAGCGACAAGCCGACCGACCTCTTTAGGTCAGACTATCCGACCTCTTCTCAAAGAGCTCGGCCAAATGCCCGACCTCTTCTCAAAGAGCTCGGCCAACTCGCCAAAGGAGCCCAAAGCAGGCCCAAAACGAAGGAACACAACCCAATCTAAAGGCATCCAAAGCCCAGAAAGATAAAGGCGGTTCCCTTAAAGATAAGATGACCTCACTCAAAGATAAAGATAAGATAAGATAAGATAACTATCTTATCTCCAGAAAGGTCACTCCTCACCATTATAAATACACTGGAGCACCCAGGTATAACTCATACTCTAATTCTACTCAATACCTGCTTAATACCCTTGCTAACTTAAGCATCGGAGTCCCTTGCAGGTACCCCCCACCCTCCGGGGATGAAGGATCAGCACCACCACCAAGTCCAATAAGTCGGACACACCAGCTCCGGCCGCTGTACACCTGCCGGACACGTCGGCTCCGACCAACACAGAAGATCTCGTCCGAGATCGACCTACAGTTTCAGGTAACCCTCGGAACATTGGCGCCGTTGCCGGGGACCCTGGAAGTCATCCCATCACCATGGCGGACAACCATGACAACAACCTGATCTAGAAAATAGGACGCCGCATAAAAACGCGGATGCCACCCCCAAAAGCACACCCCAAAACGGGGGAGATAAGCAAACTCCAAACACAGAAATCATGGAAGCACTACCAGCTCAACAAAACCGCCTCCAACAACTCGAAAAAGAAGCCGAGCATCAACGGGAAGCCAAGAAGGTCCTCCGAAGGGAAACTAGGCGACGCCGAGAGTTAAAAGATAAGCTCTTAAAACTCGAAGCCGATCTCAAAACCAAGACGGCTCGATCCAGTCACGAAGATAGCCCCCACAAAGATCAAGACCCATTCACCAAAGAGATCATGAAAGCTAAAGGTCGCAAAGGACTTCAAAGCTCCCAACATGACTCCGTACGACGGCACATTGGATCCAAGCTATCATCTTAGCAATTTCAGAAGCAGGATGTATCTGATGGAGGCCTCAGATGTAATCAGTTATTTTCCATCCAGAAGGACAAAGCCAAACATGCACCGAGCCTATTAGGGATCAAGCAAGGAGATCGGGAGAAACTTCGAAACTACATGGAAAGATTCAACAAAACATGTCTGGATACACAAAGTCTACCAACATAAGCAGCTATCAGGGGTCTCATCAATGGTCTACAAGAAGGACCTTTTATCCACTCAATATCCAAGAAGCACCCAAACATCTCGGAACGAGGTACAGGAACGGGCAGATAAATACATCAACATGGAGGAGAACTCTCGACTAGGAGAGAGCTCAAAAATCAGATTCTTCTAATCCACCACAGGACGAGGATGAAGAAACCAGGAAGAAAGAAGACCAACCAACTGAGAAACCTATCTCTTGTGGATGTTTAACGAGAAATACGCAACATTGAGAAGATCTCACCACCTCGCCCAATCAAAAGCAGAAAGGCCAAAGAGGTCAGACAAGTCGAAGGTCAGACTTCACACCAAAGTGGTCTGACAAGCTGAAGGTCCACCTCATGCCAAAGAGGTCGGACGAGTTGAACATCCACACACCGAAGAGGTCAGACGCGTTGAAGGCCCACCTCACACCAAAGAGGTCAGACGCATTGAAGGTCCACTTCACACCGAAGATGTCGGACGCGTTGAAGGCCCACCTCACACCGAAGAGGTCGGACACGTTGAAGGTCCACCTCACACCAAAGAGGTCGGACGAGTTAAAGGTTCACCTCACACCAAAGAGGCCGGGCAAAGTTGAAGGTCCACCTCACACCAAAGAGGTCAGACAAGTTGAGGGTCTACCTCACACCAAAGAGGTCGGACAAGTCGAAACGTCTCACACCAAAGAGGTCGGACGAGTTGAACGTCCACCTCACACCCCAGAGAGACATGTTCATGGAGGATTCACAGGAGGAAGGATCTCTAAGTCATCTCGCCAAAGACACCTCAAAAAGGTATATTAAGGAAGCCAGAGAGGTTTGAAAAGGACAAACGGAGGGCAAACAAGCCTTCCGAGATTTCAAAACTTCTTAGGGCAACCACCCATTCTAACCAGACCATGGGAAAGTGAAGAACTCATATTATACCTTGCAGTGGGAAGTCGGGCAATAGCCACAGCACTAGTTAGAGAAGACAAAAGTGGGCAACAACCTGTCTACTTCATCATCAAGGCTCTACAAGGGGCCGAACTAAACTATCAAAAGATAGAAAAGTTTGCCTACGCCCTCATACTCTCTTCTCGACAACTCCGCCCATATTTTCAGGCTCACACTATTAGAGTTCGGACCAACCAGCCTATAAAAAGTATCCTACAGAAAACAGACTTAGCTGGAAGAATCCTACAGTGGGTAATCGAGTTATCCGAATTCAATCTTCGACATGAAGCTTAGACAGCCATCAAATCACAGTATTTGGCCGACTTCATTACAGAGTACACTGACATCTCGGGAACTCCTACAAAATGGAATCTCTACATGGATGACTCTTCAAACAAAATCGGGAGTGGTGCAGGTGTAATTATAAAAGGCGATCAGAGAAGCCGACAATTCGGGGGACCCTGAACAAAACCAGAGAACAGCTCGGACAATTCGGGGGACTCTGGACAAAAACAGAAAACAACTCAGACATTTCGGGGAAAATAAAGTCCAACACATACCTCGAGAGCAAAATGCACGAGCTGATGCACTCTCAAAATCAACCAGCACCAACAGCTTGGACAATTCGGGGAATATGAAGTCCGATACATACCTCGGGAGTAGAACGCCCGAGCTAATTCATTTTCAAAACTAACCCACACCAAACCAGGGGACAATAACAGAAGCCTCATCCAGGCTACATTACAAGACCACAACAAGGAAGAAAAATAAACCCTCTCCTCAGAGTCCGGCGACACCAGCTCATAATTCTTCTCCTCATCCCTATCCTTACAAATTTTACGGAACCTCCTAAGTCGCACACAGTACTCAGGATCAGCCACAGTAACACGCATTAAAACTATGGAATCCAGTCAATCAGACATGCCGTCCGGGATCTTAGTAGACATCTCATCAATATTTTTTCAAGAAGACATAGGCCAACCATGAGGTTATTACCAAACAACTCGGACAAATAATGGAAACAAACTCTGACAATAACAGCAAAACATCAAGTGTCAGATACTGCAGTAAAAGGGAAACCCCAGGACTCACACGAAAGTCCAGGGGCACCTTTTGGAGGCAACAACAGGGCAAGAACACAGAGAAGAGAAGCCGACAATCTATACCCAAACAGTCCGAACACCTCTCAAACAAAAGGTCAAAACAAAAGCTAGAACTTTTGTACAAAGGCAGTCAGGCAACAATGAAAAGAAACAGGAACAGCAACCAAATCCTAAGCAAAGCACACATTCTCCTCAAAGGCGAATACGCAAACTTTTTGCAGAAAGAACCAAAGTTCTTCAGATCAAAAGGGAGCTTGGACTGAAGAGCTCCCACAAGTCCTATGGGCATATTGGACAACTCCAAACTTCACCACAGGGGAATCACCCTTCTGATTGACTCGCGGAATGGAGGCAATGATATCGACAGAAATTGAAGAAGGATCTCCCAGAACGATCCTCTACAGCGAAGAAGCCAACTCCCAACTTCAAAGGGAAGAGCTCGACTTACTCCCAGAAGTCCGAGAAAGAGCTCAGATCAGGGAAGAAGCGTTAAAACGTCGCATGGCCTTAAGGTACAATCAAAAGGAAAGTGCAAAGAAGCTTCACCAATAATGACCTCATCCTAATCCGAAATGATATCGGAACAAGTCGACCGGAAGAGGAAAAACTTGCAGCTAATTGGAAAGGACCCTACCAAGTCACGGAAGTACTGGAAAAAGGTTATTACAAAGTGTCCGAACTCGAGGGGCGAGAGCTACCGAGATCATAGCACGCCTGCAACCTAAGAAGGTACTACAGTTGAAAGGTAATAAAAGATCTTAGAATAAAGGTGCACTCTTTTTCCTAAAAAAGGTTTTTTAACGAGGCACCAAGCCAAGATCTACAAAAATTACAGAGGTTAAGCACCCACATGTATATATTCGCATATTTTCTATTTTGAATAAAGTTTGCAGATCCCCTAAAAAGTTTCCTACCAAGACGCCCGATTACGACAGGTTGGCAAGGTGAAAACCAAATTTACCGCCCGATCATGACAAAGGTCGACAAAGTGAAAACCAAATTCACTGCTCTACAAGTTCTCAAGACGCATTAATCTGAAGTATTCATCGTCCGATTATAAAGCAACAGATCGGCAGAAAGTGAAAAACAATTTCACTGCACGATCACAATAAAGATAACCGTCCAATAAAGGTGAAAACGCGATTCACCCCAAAGACGATCTAAAGATGCCAACCACTTTCTACAAATCGGCAAAGATGAACACAGAATAATGTAAGAAGTTATCGAAAGCAATCCAAAAAAGAACCTGACGAGGTCTTACGGATAGCTAAAATAATAACTTAAAAAGACTGGCCGACACTAAAAAGTCGGACCAAGTCAACCCAAGTTATAAGTAAACCCTGGAAAGAGGTCTGGCCAACCCTATTAAAGAGGATTACTTTAACTTAGAAGGGCCTGACATAACAAAGTCAGCCCAAAACAAAAAGTTATACAAGTAGTCCCTGAAAGAGATCTGACAAAGATCCAAGAAAGAGGACTACAAAAAATAACTTAAAGGAGACCGACATAACCAAGTCGGACTCCTACCACTAATAGTTATACAAGTAAGTCCCTGAAAGAGATCTGACAAAGATCCAAGAAAGAGGACTACAAAAAATAACTTAAAGGAGACCGACATAACCAAGTCGGACTCCTACCACTAACAAGTTATAAAAGTAATCCCTAAAGAGACCTGACAAAGGTCCAAGAAAGAGGATTACAAAAATAATTTAGAAGAGATCGACCTAACGAAGTAGGTCTCCTACAAAGACAAGTTATAAAAGTAATCCCTGAAAGAGACTTGAACAAGGTCCAAGAAAGAGGATTACAGACATAACTCAGAAGAGACCGACAAGAAGAAGTCGGACCAACGAAAGCTACAGCTTGGACCGATAAGAAGTCGGACCAACGAAAGCTACAGCTTGGACCGACAAGAAGAAATTGGACCAACGAAAGCTATAGCTTGGACCGATAAGAAGAAGTCGGACCAACGAAAGCTACAGCTTGGACCGATAAGAAGAAGTCGGGCGAACGAAAAACGTGCGCTAAAACGGACATAGCTTCGCCCAAAAAGCCACGGCTCCACGATAAGGCTATCAAAATTGTTCAGAATGACTAAAAAGTGTTCTACGAGAATACTAAAAAGTCGTCGAACAAGTTAGCCCCAAGAACCACCTCGACCAAGTAGAAAGTGGACAAAACCAGAAGTGATCAAGAGAGGTCGGACAACAAAGTACCGACACTCTACAAAGATCCACAAAAGGGACAAAGACATCTCGCAAATGGCCAGACGAAGGCCAGGAATGCTTTGCTAAAAGGTACGAAGTCTTGAAAAAAGACACTACTTAAAAGGCAAAAAGCACAAATCAAAACGGCGCTAAAAAGTCATCCAAACAGACTATAAAAAGGTTCCCCATCGAAACACTACCTAAAAAATTGTTGGATTATGACTAAAAAGCCCGAGCAGTGAAGACAAACAAGTCAGAAGAAGGCTGAAAAGTCCCCTCAACAAACTAAAAGGGGAAATATCAGACTCGCACAAAGGAGAAACTACTCAAGATCGACCAAAGTCAGGATGCTTGAGCACGACTTCCTCAAAAGAGATCGAAGCTCTGAAAGCACGATCTCACGGAAAGGTCCAAACTCAAGCAGGGGCAAAGTCGTACAGGTCGACGTCAGTTAAGAAGAGGTGCAAAAACGATCTCAAAAAAGCCAAAAGGTTGGGAAACAACTTAAGGCTCAAATGTGCTCAGCTAAAAGGGATACAACCCCACTCAAAGAAGGCACAATCTCAAACAGGGCTACGAACGTCATCCGAGACTAAAAAAGGTTCTATATAAAGAACACTAAAAAGTCATTGGACAAATCACTAAAAGCCTGGATATCAAGCCGCAAGGATAGCTTCGCCAAAGCAGAGGGTTGTCAACACAAACTTAAAAGCAAGGCGTGATCCAGAAGGCAAGGGTAGAAAACCCACACTACCAATCAACAGAGGTTGGATTGTGAAGTACCAAACCTCTAGAAAATCTACAAAGATTGCAAAGCAGTGAAGAAACAAGCCAGACAGATGCTTGAGCACGACTTCCAAAGAGATCGAAGCTCTGAAAAGCACGATCTCACAGAAAGATCGAATTCAAGCAGGGGGCACTGTCCATACCCTGGGTCAAGCTGTCCGACCCAAGATGTTTAGCGACAAGCCGACCGACCTCTTTAGGTCAGACTATCCGACCTCTTCTCAAAGAGCTCGGCCAAATGCCCGACTTCTTCTCAAAGAGCTCGGCCAACTCGCCAAAGGAGCCCAAAGTAGGCCCAAAACGAAGGAACACAGCCCAATCTAAAGGCAGCCAAAGCCCAGAAAGATAAAGGCGGTTCCCTTAAAGATAAGATGACCTCACTCAAAGATAAAGATAAGATAAGATAAGATAACTATCTTATCTCCAGAAAGGTCACTCCTCACCATTATAAATACACTGGAGCACCCAGGTATAACTCATACTCTGATTCTACTCAATACCTGCTTAATACCCTTGCTAACTTAAGCATCGGAGTCCCTTGCAGGTACCCCCACCCTCCGGGAATGAAGGATCAGCACCACCACCAAGTCCAACAAGTCGGACACACCAGCTCCGGCCGCTGTACACCTGCCGGACACGTCGGCTCCGACCAACACAGAAGATCTCGTCCGAGATCGACCTACAGTTTCAGGTAACCCTCGGAACAAGTAGTGTTTAGGGTGTGTGAAAATGAAGGAGTGAAGATGGGTTTATATAGGGGTGGTGAGAGGGGTAGGGTTCGGCTATTATAGGGTGGGTTTGGGAGGGAAAGTTGTTTGAATTTGAATGGTGAGGTAGGTGGGGTTTTATGAAGGATGGATGTGAGTGGTGAAGAGAAAGAGGGGATTAGATAGGTGAGGGGTTTTTGGGGAAGAGTGGTTGAGGTGATTGGTGAATGGGTGAAGAAGAAGAGAGAGGGTGGTGGGGTAGGTGGGGATCCTGTGGGGTCCACAGATCTTGAGGTGTCAAGGAAAAGTCATCCCTGCACCAAGTGGCGAGCAAAAATGCTCTCTATGCCAATTCTGGCATTAAACGCCGGGCTGGTGCCCATTTCTGGCGTTTAACGCCAACTTCTTGTCCTTTCCTGGAATTTAACGCCAGTCTGGTGCCCCTTTCTGGCATTAAACGCCCAGAATGGTGCCAGACTGGGCGTTAAACGCCCATTTGCTGCCCTTACTGGTGTTTAATCGCCAGCAAGGTCTTCCTCCAGGGTGTGCTGTTTTTCTTTCTATTTTTCATTCTGTTTTTGCTTCTTCAATTAATTTTGTGACTTCCCATGATCATCAACCTACAGAAAACATAAAATAACAAAGGAAAATAGATTAAATATAACATTGGGTTGCCTCCCAACAAGCGCTTCTTTAATGTCAGTAGCTTGACAGTGGGCTCTCATGGAGCCTCACAGATACTCAGAGCAATGTTGGAACCTCCTAACACCAAACTTAGAGTTTGAATGTGGGGGTTCAACACCAAACTTAGAATTTGGTTGTGGCCTCCCAACACCAAACTTAGAGTTTGACTGTGGGGGCTCTGTTTGACTCTGTTTTGAGAGAAACTCTTCATGCTTCCTCTCCATGGTGACAGAGGGATATCCTTGAGCCTTAAACACAAAGGAATCTTCATTCATTTAAATGATGAATTCTCTTCTGTCCACATCAATCACAGCCTTTGCTGTGGCTAGGAAGGGTCTGCCAAGGATGATGGATTCATCCATGCACTTCCCAGTCTCTAGGACTATGAAATCAGCAGGGATGTAATGGTCTTCAATCTTTACCAGAACATCCTCTACAAGTCCATAAGCTTGTTTTCTTGAATTGTCTGCCATCTCTAGTGAGATTCTTGCAGCTTGCACCTCAAAGATCCATAGCTTCTCCATTACAGAGAGAGGCATGAGGTTTATACTTGACCCTAGGTCACACAGAGCCTTCTTGAAGGTCATGGTGCCTATGGTACAAGGTATTAAAAACTTCCCAGGATCTTGTCTCTTCTGAGGTAATTTCATCCTAGACAAGTCATCCAGTTCTTTGGTAAGCAAAGGGGGTTCATCCTCCTAAGTCTCATTACCAAATAACTTGTTATTTAGCTTCATGATTGCTCCAAGGTATTTAGCAACTTGCTCTTCAGTGACATACTCATCCTCTTCAGAGGAAGAATACTCATCAGAGCTCATGAAAGGCAGAAGTAAATCCAATGGAATCTCTATGGTCTCAGTGTGAGCCTCAGATTCCCATGGTTCCTCATTAGGGAACTCATTGGAGGCCAATGGACGTCTATTGAGGTCTTCCTCAGTGGCGTTCACTGCCTCTTCCTCCTCTCTAAATTCGGCCATGTTGATGGCCTTGCACTCTCCTTTTGGATTTTCTTCTGTATTGCTTGGAAGAGTACTAGGAGGGAGTTTAGTAATTTTCTTGCTCAGCTGTCCCACTTGTGCCTCCAAGTTTCTAATGGAGGACCTTGTTTCAGTCATGAAACTTTGAGTGGTTTTGATTAGATCAGAGACCATGGTTGCTAAGTCAGAGTGGCTCTGCTTAGAACTCTCTGTCTATTGCTGAGAAGATGATGGAAAAGGCTTGCCATTGCTAAACCTGTTTCTTCCACCATTATTATTGTTGAAACCTTGTTGAGGTCTCTGTTGATCCTTCCATGAGAGATTTGGATGATTTCTCCATGAAGAATTATAGGTATTTCCATAGGGTTCTCCCATGTAATTCACCTCTTCCATTGAAGGGTTCTCAGGATCATAAGCTTCTTCTTTAGATGAAGCATCCTTAGTACTGCCTGGTGCAGCTTGCATTCCAGACAGACTTTGAGAAATCAAATTGACTTGCTGAGTCAATATTTTGTTCTGAGCCAATATGGCATTCAGAGTATCAATCTCAAGAACTCCTTTCTTCTGATTTGTCCCATTGTTCACAGGATTCCTTTCAGAAGTGTACATGAATTGGTTATTTGCAACCATTTCAATTAGTTCTTGAGCTTCTGTAGGCATCTTCTTCAGATGAAGAGATCCTCCAGCAGAGCTATCCAAAGACATCTTGGACAGTTCAGACAGACCATCATAGAAAATACCTATGATGCTCCATTCAGAAAGCATGTCAGAGGGACACTTTCTGATCAATTGTTTGTATCTTTCCTAAGCTTCATAGAGGGATTCTCCTTCCTTCTGTCTGAAGGTTTGGACTTCCACTCTAAGCTTACTCAATTTTTGAGGTGGAAAGAACTTTGCCAAGAAGGCATTGACTAGCTTTTCCCAAGAGTTCAGGCTTTCTTTAGGTTGTGAGTCCAACCATATCCTAGCTCTGTCTCTTACAGCAAAAGGGAATAGCATAAGTCTGTAGACCTCAGGGTCAACCCCATTAGTCTTGACAGTGTCACAGATTTGTAAGAATTCAGCTAAAAATTAATGAGGATCTTCCAATGAAAGTCCATGGAACTTACAATTCTATTGCATTAGAGAAACTAATTGAGGCTTAAGCTCAAAGTTGTTTGCTCCAATGGCAGGGATAGATCTGCTTCTCCCATAGAAGTCGGGAGTAGGTGCAGTAAAGTCACCCAGCACCTTCCTTGCATTGTTGGCATTGTTGTTGTTTTCGGCTGCCATGGGTTCTTCTTCTTTAAAGATTTGTGTTAGGTCCTCTACAGAGAGTTGTACCTTAGCTTCTCTAGCTTTCGCTTCAAGGTCCTTTCAGGTTCAGGGCCAGCCTCAACAAGAATGCTTTTGTCTTTGCTCCTGCTTATATGAAAGAGAAGAGAACAAGAAAATATGGAATTCTCTATGTCACAGTATAGAGATTCCTTGAGGTGTCAGAGGAAAAGAAAAATAGAAGGAAGAGGTAGAAAATTCGAACTTATCAAGGAAAGATGGAGTTCGAATTGTGCATTGAGGAGTAGTGTTAGTTCATAAATAGAAGGATGTGAGAAGAGGGGAAGAAATTTTTGAAAATAAATTAAAAAGATTTTAAAAACATTTTGAAAAACTTTAATTGATTTTCGAAAACTAAGAGTGAAAAATAAATCAAGTGATTTTTGAAAAAGATTTTGAAATTAGAAATCAAAAGATATGATTGAAAACTATTTTGAAAAAGATGTGATTAAAAAGATATGATTGAAAAGTTATGGTTTTAAAAAGATAAGATTGAGAAGATATGATTTGAAAAACAATTTAAAAAGATTTGATTTTGAAAATTAATGACTTGGCTAACAAGGAAAGATATGATTCAAACATTAAACCTTTCTCAACAGAAAAGGCAACATACTTGAAATGTTGAATCAAATCATTAATTGTTAGCAAGTATCTTTGAAAATGGAAAGAAATTGATTTTGAAAAAGATTTGATTGAAAAGATTTGATTTGAAAAAGATTTGATTTTGAAAAGATTTTGAAAACTTGAAAAAAATTTGAGTTGAAAACAAAATCTTCCCTCTTGTGCCATCCTGGCGTTAAACACCCAGAATGGTATACATTCTGGTGTTTAATGCCCAAAACACTACCCTTTTGGGCGTTAAACGCCCAGCCAGCCACCCTGGCTGGCGTTTAAACGCCAGTTTGCCCTTCTTCACTGGGCATTTTGAACGCCAGCTTTTTCTGTGTAATTCCTCTGCTGAATGTTCTAAATCTTCAATTCTCTATATTATTGACTTGAAAAGACACAAATTAAAAATTTTTTTGGATTTTTAATAATGAAGAATAATCAAAATGTAACTAAAATCAAATAACAATGCATGCAAGACACCAAACTTAGCAGTTTGTATACTACTGACACTAACAAAATGATAATGCACATGAGAAACACAAAACACTCAAGACAAGAGAATTTAAAGATCAGAGTAAGGAAATCATCAAAAACATCTTGAAGATCACTTGAAGACACATGAATGAATGCAAGAAGAACAGAAACATGCAATTGACACCAAACTTAAAATGAGACACTAGAGTCAACAAGAAACATACAATATTTTTGGTTTTTATGATTTTGTAATTTTTTTTTTGATTTTTCAAAAATTAAGTGGAATAGAAAATAAAGATATCAAAATTCTTAATGAGAATTCCAGGAATCATGCAATATTAGTCTAAAGCTTCAATCTAAAGAAATTAGACATGGCTAGCCAAGCTTCAGCAGGACATTACATTCAAGAGCTAAATTGATGAGAATCAATCAGCTTTGGTGATGATAAGAACATCACCTTGAAACACTAGAATTCATTCTTAAGAACTCTGAAGAAAAATACCTAAGCTAAGCAACAAGATGAACCGTCAGTTGTCCATACTCGAAACAATCCCCGGCAACAGCGCCAAAAACTTGGTGCATGAAATTGTGATCATCAATGGCGCCATCAACATGGTATGCTCAATTGCAATCTCAACTCTTTATCACAACTTCGCACAACTAACCAGCAAGTGCACTGGGTCGTCCAAGTAATAAACCTTACACGAGTAAGGGTCGATCCCACGGAGATTGTTGGTATGAAACAAGCTATGGTCACCTTGTAAATCTCAATCAGGCAGATTCAAATGGTTATGGATGATGTATGAATAAAGCATAAAATAAAGATAGAGATACTTATGTAATTCATTGGTGGGAATTTCAGATAAGCGTATGAAGATGCTTTGTCCCTTCCGTCTCTCTGCTTTCCTACTGTCTTCATCCAATCCTTCTTACTCCTTTCCATGGCAAGCTGTATGTTGGGCATCACCGTTGTCAGTGGCTATAGTTCTGTCCTCTTAGTGAAAATGTTCAACGCACCCTGTCACGGCACGGCTAATCATCTGTCGGTTCTCAATCAGGTTGGAATAGAATCCATTGATTCTTTTGCGTCTGTCACTAACGCCCAGCCTTCAGGAGTTTGAAGCTCGTCACAGTCATTCAATCATTGAATCCTACTCAGAATACCACAGACAAGGTTTAGACCTTCCAGATTCTCTTGAATGCCACCATCAATTCTAGCTTATACCACGAAGATTTTGATTAAGGAATCCAAGAGATAAACATTCAAGCCTTGTTTGCTTGTAGAACGGGAGTGGTTGTCAAGCACGCGTTCATAAGTGAGAATGATGATGAGCGTCACATAATCATCACATTCATCAAGTTCTTGAGTACGAATGAATATCTTGGAATAAGAACAAGCTGAATTGAATAGAAGAACAATAGTAATTGCATTAATACTCGAGGTACAGCAGAGTTCCACACCTTAATCTATGGTGTGTAGAAACTCCACCGTTGAAAATACATAAGAACAAGGTCTAGGCATGGCCGTGTGGCCAGCCTCCCAATGATCTAAGAACTAGACGTCCAAAGATGATCCTAAGATCTAAAAATGATCAAAAGATATCAAATACAATAGCAAAAGGTCCTATATGTAGAGAACTAGTAGCCTAGGGTTTACAAAAATGAGTAAATGACATAAAAATCCACTTCCGGGCCCACTTGGTGTGTGCTTGGGCTGAGCATTGAATCTTTCATGTGTAGAGACTTTTCCTGGAGTTAAACGCTAGCTTTTGTGCCAGTTTGGGCGTTTAACTCCCATTCTTGTGCCAGTTCCGGCGTTTAACGCTGGGCAGTTTTGAGCTGATTTAGAACGCCAGTTTAGGCCATCAAATCTCAGGCAAAGTATGGACTATTATACATTGCTGGAAAGCCCAGGATGTCTACTTTCCAACGCCGTTGAGAGCGAGCCAATTGGGCTTCTGTAGCTCCAGAAAATTCACTTCGAGTGCAGGGAGGTCAGAATCTAACAGCATCTGCAGTCCTTTTCAGTCTCTGAATCAGATTTTTGCTCAGGTCCCTCAATTTCAGCCAGAAAATACCTGAAATCACAGAAAAACACACAAACTCATAGTAAAGTCCAGAAAAGTGATTTTTAGCTAAAAACTAATAAAAATATAATAAAAACTAACTAAAACATACTAAAAACATACTAAAAATAATGCCAAAAAGCATACAAATTATCCGCTCATCAAACATCTTATTCAAAACTGCTTTCGACAAACTCGGCCTAGAAGAAAAAGAGCTAAGAGCGTACCCGAACAGCCTGTTTGGACTAGGAGATACCCCAGTTCAACCGCTGGGATACGTATCGCTACATACAACCTTCGGAAAGGGGAACCAATCCAGAACACTCAAGATAGACTACATTGTGGTCGACGTAAGCTCAGCCTACAATGCCTTAATAGGTCGGACAACGTTAAATCAACTTGGGGCAATAGTTTCAACTCCACATCTATGTATGAAATTCCCAACTGCGGAAGGGATAGCTACAATAAAGGCAGATCAAAAGATGGCACGTCGCTGTTATAACAAAAGTCTAAACCTCCGAGGCGAAGGAGGAGAGTTCCACACAATCGAGCTCGGTGGAGCCCAGAGGCGAGAAGAGCTCTGACCACGACCCAAACGAGAAGTAGAAAGAGTCCAGATCAGAGACACCTCGGATAAAACAGGAGGTTGGCCGCCCTATCCCGATTCTTAGCAGGAGCTGCGATAAGATCTCTTCCCTTCTATGCTACTTTAAGAAAGGGAAAACAGTTCGAATGGACGACAGAATGTGAGCAAGCCTTCCTAGACTTCAAGGAGTTCTTAGGACGGCCACCTATCCTATCTCGGCCACGAGAAGGAGAACCGCTCATATTATATCTCGCAGTAGGGAGCCGGGCAATAGCCTCTGCACTAGTTAGAGAAGACGAACATGGGCAACAACCCGTCTACTTCATTAGCAAAGCGCTATAGGGATCCGAGCTGAACTACCAGAAAATAGAAAAGTTTGCCTACGCTCTGATCCTCACATCCCGGCGGCTTCACCCATACTTTCAAGCGCATACCATTAAAGTTCGAACCAACTGTTCCGAGGGTTACCTGAAACTGTAGGTCGATCTCGGATGAGATCTTCTGTGTTGGTTGGAGCCGACGTGTCCGGTAGGTGTACGGCGGCCGGAGCTGGTGTGTCAGACTTGTTGGACTTGGTGGTGGTGCTGATCCTTCGTCCCCGGAGGGTGGGGGGTACCTGCAAGGGACTCCGATGCTTAAGTTAGCAAGGGTATTAAGCAGGTATTGAGTAGAATCAGAGTATGAGTTATACCTGGGTGCTCCAGTGTATTTATAATGGTGAGATGTGGCCTCCTGTGGATAAGATAAGTTAGTTATCTTATCTTATCTTTATCTTATCTTTAAGTGAGGTCATCTTATCTTCAAGGGAACCGCCTTTATCTTTCTGGGCTTTGGCTGCCTTTAGATTGGGCTGTGTTCCTTCGTTTTGGGCCTGCTTTGGGCTCCTTTGGCGATTTGGCCGAGCTCTTTGAGAAGAGGTCGGGCATTGGTCGAGCTCTTTGAGAAGAGATCGGGTAGTCTGACCTGAAGAGGTCGGTCGGCTTGTCGCTAAACATCCCGGGTCGGACAGCTTGACCCAGGGTATGAACAGTGCCCCTGCTTGAGTTCGATCTTTCCGTGAGATCATGCTTTTCAGAGCTTCGATCTTTTTGGAAGTCGTGCTCAAGCATCTGTCTGGCTTGTTTCTTCATTGCTTCGCAATCTTTGCAGATTTTCTAGAGGTTTGGTACTGTTCATACCCTGACCGAGCTCTCCAAACTCGGTAAAGCTGATAGAAGGCCCGACCTCGACCCAAGGCCCACGTTCGAGGTCGGACCTCGGACAAACAGGCCAAAGAAAGGCCCATCAGAAGGAACTAAGCCCAAAACCTAAAGGCCGAAAGGGCCTGGGAAAGGCGGTTCCGCAAAGATAGAGATGAATCTCCCAAAAGATAAGATAAGATAAGAATATCTTATCCAGGGATGATCACAGCCAACTACTATAAATACACTGGAGCACCCAGGTATAACTCATACTCTAATTCTACTCAATATCTGCTTGGACCCATGCTAACTTAAGCATCGGAGTGTCATTGCAGGTACAACCCCCCGCCGTTCAGCACAACCAGCTCGGGTCTCAGACCCACCACCTCGGGCCTTGCCGGAAGACCGAGCTGCACGTTTCAGGTAACCCTCGGAACATTGGCGCCGTTGCCGGGGACCTGGAAGTCATCCCTTTACCATGGCGGACGACCCTCCCAACAATAACCACGCTACATCAGAACAAGAAGAGGAAGTTGACACTGGAGAACGGCCGGACAGCCCTCTATCACCACGCACTCCAGGAGGAAACAAACAGAATCGCCCAAAGACATCACCCCCAGACAAAGATCCACAAAATCCCGAAAGAGAAAAAAGTTCGGAGATTCTGGAAACAGTTCGGGCACAACAAAGCCGGCTGAGACAACTCGAAGAGGACGTAAAGAAGCAGAAGGAAACTGAACAGGATCTGAGAAGGGAAGCTCGCAAACGCAGAGAATTGGAAGAAAAACTGCGGAAGATAGAGGCCAACCTAAAAGATCGGACGGAACACGGCACCACTCCCGAAAGCAACCATGATCCCTTCACACAAGAGATCATGAAAGAGAAGGTACCGCGAAACTTCAAACCACCAGATATGGACCTCTACGACGGCACCACCGATCCAAGTCATCACCTCAGCAATTTCAGAAGCAGAATGTACTTAGTCGACGCCTCCGACGCGATTCGATGCAAAGCCTTCCCCACCACTCTCACTAAGTCAGCCATGAAGTGGTTCGACAACCTGCCACCAGGATCAATCTCCAGCTTTGAAGACCTGACCAAAAAATTCTTAACAAGGTTCTCTATTCAAAAGGACAAGGCAAAACATGCCCCCAGCCTACTCGGGATCAAACAAGGCAACCGAGAAACTCTCAGAGAGTACATGGAGCGATTCAACAAGGCCTGCCTGGACATACAACACTTGTCCACGGAAGCAGCCATCATGGGACTAGCAAACGGCCTAAAAGAAGGACCGTTTAGCCAATCCCTATCCAAAAGATACCCGACTTCCTTATACGAAGTACAAGAACGGGCAGGAAAGTATATCAACATGGAAGAAACCTCCCAGCTGAGAGACTCTTCCAGTAAGGAGTCAACCTACCCGCCCCGAGATCGAGATCGGGAACAGAAAAAGAAAGAAGAATCCAACTCGGACAAGCCACGAAAGTACCACAGCTACACTCCCCTCCGAGTCTCCCTGGTAGACGTCTACAGAGAAGTATGCCACACCGAGAAGATCCCACCACCCAAACCTCTGAAGCACAAGAGAGCAGGAAGAGATCGGTCCGAGTACTGCGAATATCACAGACTCTACGGCCACTCTACTAACGACTGCCACGACTTAAAGAATGTTATAGAAAAGCTAGCCAGAGAGGGAAAACTCGACAGATACATAGCTGAGAAAGGAGAAGAAACCAGAAAGAGAAGACGGGGAGATAACGAAGATCGGGCCGAGCAAACACGAACCCCGCGAACTCCTGAAAGGCACATACACATGATAAACGGAGGTTTCGCAGGGGAAGGGACATCCAAATCCTCACGGAAGAGACACCTCAAAGAAGTCTACCATGTCCGAGAAGACAGCCCCTTACCCGAGTTACCTACTATCTCATTTACCCGAGAAGATGCTCTTGGAATAATACCCGGACACGACGACCCTATGGTGATCACCATCATCCTAGCCAACGCCAACTTACATCGAACCCTGATCGACCAAGGAAGCTCAGCAGATATCCTGTTCAAAGCAGCCTTCGACAAGCTCGGACTCGAAGAAAAAGAGCTAAAAGCCTATCCCACTGACCTGTTTGGACTAGGAGATACCCCGATCCGCCCCTTGGGATACATCTCATTACACACTACCTTTGGAAAAGGCGAGCAAACCAAAACACTAAGCATCGACTACATTGTAGTCGACGTCACTTCAGCATACAACGCCCTCATCGGACGACCAATCCTAAACAGACTAGCGGCTATAGTCTCGACCCCACACCTCTGTATGAAGTTCCCTACCGCAAAGGGAATCGCTACCCTAAAAGGCGACCAAAAACTAGCACGACGATGCTACAACGAAAGCCTGAGCCTAAAAGGGAAAGAGGTCAACACAATAGAACTCGGGCGAGTCCAAGCCCGAGAAGATCTTCGGCCACAACCAGAAGGAGAGACCGAAAAGATCCAGATCGGGAACACACCCGAGAAAGTAACAAACATAGGGGCAAACCTCGAAGCAGGCCTAAAGGAGGAACTCACAACCCTCTTAAGGGAAAATTCCGACCTCTTCGCCTGGAAAGCCTCCGATATACCAGGCATAAGCCCCGACCTGATGTGCCATAAGCTATCAGTATACCCGGGATCCCGACCTGTCCAACAAAGACGCAGGAAGCTCGGGCCCGAACGCATGCAAGCAATAGAAGAACAAGTGCAAGCACTACTAGATGCAGGGTTCATTAGGGAAGTAAAGTACCCCCTATGGCTCGCAAACGTGGTCCTAGTGAAGAAGCCCAATGGAAAATGGAGGATGTGCGTCGACTACACGGATCTCAACAAAGCCTGCCCCAAAGATCCATATCCACTACCGAACATCGACGCCTTAGTCGATGCCGCTTCGGGCTACAGATACCTCTCCTTCATGGATGCATACTCGGGATACAATCAAATCCCGATGTATGGACCCGACCAAGAAAAGACCTCGTTCATAACCCCAAGGGCAAACTACTGCTACGTAGTAATGCCCTTCGGGCTGAAGAACGCAGGGGCAACCTACCAGAGGCTAATGAACAAAATGTTCTCAGAACACATCGGGCTACAGCTAGAGGTGTACGTCGACGACATGCTAGTAAAGACACAAGAAGACAGAAACTTGGTCGCCGACCTCAGCAGTATCTTCGACACCCTCCGGAAACACAACATGAGACTTAACCCGACAAAGTGCACCTTCGCCGCAGAAGCCGGGAAGTTCTTAGGCTTCATGCTGACTCAGAGAGGCATCGAAGCAAACCCGGACAAATGCCAAGCAATACTCAATATGAAAAGCCCGACGTGTGTCAAAGAAGTACAACAACTAAATGGGAGACTAGCCGCCCTATCAAGATTCTTGGCAGGATCAGCGATAAGATCACTCCCTCTCTACTCACTCCTAAAGAAAGGGAAACCCTTCTCTTGGACCCCGGAATGCGAAAAGGCCTTCCAAGAATTCAAGGAATTCCTCGGGCAGCCACCAATCTTAACCCGACCTCTAAAAGGGGAAGAGCTCGTACTATACCTGTCGGTCGGACATCGGGCAGTCGCCTCGGCACTAATACGAGAAAATGAGGAGGGGCAACACCCCATATACTTCGTAAGCAAAGCACTACAAGGGGCCGAATTAAACTATCAGAAAATAGAGAAATTCGCCTATGCACTAGTGTTCACAGCTCGGAGACTCCGCCCCTACTTTCAAGCCCACACCATCAAAGTCCGGACAAACCAACCCATGAGACACATCCTACAAAAGACAGACATGGCAGGACGAATCCTACAATGGGCGGTGGAATTGTCCGAGTTCGACCTCCACTATGAAGCCCGGACTGCCATAAAATCTCAATACCTAGCCGACTTCGTCGCAGAATACACTGAGACCTCGGGAACCCCACTCTCATGGAATCTGTATGTCGACGGATCCTCAAACAAAACAGGAAGCGGGGCCGGTGTTATACTCGAAAGCGATCAAGGAACACGGATTGAGCTATCCCTAAAATTCGAGTTCCAGGCCTCAAATAACCAAGCCGAATACGAAGCCCTACTAGCAGGACTAAAACTAGCCGAAGAGGTCAGAGCAAAGAGGATCACGATCTTCAGCGACTCCCAGGTCGTCACATCACAAGTAAATGGAAGCTACCAGGCCAAAGACCCTACTATGAAAAATACCTAGACCAAACACAGGCGCAATTACGACACTTCCCGGAAATACAAATCCAGCACATACCCCGGGAGCAAAATGCCCGGGCAGACGCCCTCTCAAAACTTGCTAGCACCAAGCCCGGAGGGAACAACAGAAGTCTCCTCCAAGAAACTCTACAATCCCCCTCCGTGTTAAGGGAGGAAGAAATACTAAATATATCCGGGCAACAACAAGGATGGATAACCCCCATACTCAACTATCTGAAATCGGGAACTCTCCCCGCCGAAAGAAAAGAAGCTAAAAGGCTTACAAAAGACGCCCAGAACTACACGTTAATCCACGACGTATTATACAGAAGAGGATTCTCAAACCCCCTCCTGAGGTGCGTCCCGACCACAGAAACAAAGAGCGTCCTCGAAGAAGTCCACAAAGGCATGTGTGGGAACCATCTCGGAGCCCGGGCCCTGTCCAAGAAAATAGTCAGAGCCGGTTCTACTGGCCGACCTTGCAAAGAGACGCGGCAGAGTTTGTGAAAATATGCCCCCCCTGCCAAAAACACGCCAATTTTCACAAAGCACCGCCCGAAGACCTCATAAGCATCACCGCACCATGGCCCTTCGCAAAGTGGGGACTCGACCTACTCGGCCCATTCCCACAAGGACCGGGGCAAGTCAAGTACCTCATAGTAGGGGTCGACTACTTCACAAAGTGGATCGAGGCTGAACCCTTAGCCACTATTACGGCTCAGAAAAGCCGTAAATTCCTATACAAAAACATTGTCACGAGGTTCGGAGTCCCCTACTCCATCACAACAGACAATGGAACACAGTTCACAGACACAAGTTTTCAGAACTTGGTGGCCGAGCTAAAAATCAAACAGCAGTTCACATCGGTCGAACACCCGCAAGCCAATGGACAAGCAGAGGCCACAAATAAAGTCATCTTGGCCGGGTTAAAACGAAGACTCCAAGAGGCCAAAGGGGCAGGGGCCGATGAACTCCCCCAGGTATTATGGGCATATCGGACAACCCCGCACTCTACAACAGGAGAATCCCCATTCCGACTAGCCTACGGAATGGAGGCAATGATTCCCGTCGAAATAGACGAAGGATCACCCAGAACCATCTTCTACAACGAAGGAGGCAACCCTCAGGCACAAAGGGAAGAACTCGACCTCCTACCCGAGGTCCGAGAAAGAGCCCGAATCAGAGAAGAAGTCTTAAAACGACGAACGGCCCTCAGATATAACCAAAAGGTGATAAAACGAAGCTTCTCCACTCACGACCTGATTTTAATCCGAAACGACATCGGAACACAAAAATCGGGAGAAGGAAAGCTAGCCGCAAATTGGAAGGGGCCCTACAAAGTAACAGAAGTCTTAGGGACAGGCTACTACAAGATATCCGACCTAGAAGGCAATGAGCTGCCCAGAACCTGGCACGCCTGTAACCTAAGACGATACTACAGCTAGAAAAACTTAACCCGAGGTGTACTCTTTTTCCCCACGAGGGTTTTTTAATGAGACACCCGGTTAAGTAGGACACCCGACCTAGTCAAAAGGGTAAACACTTTATACATATTCTTCTTTTTAATACTAATCAAATTTCTTTATTTTCTCTTTCTCGTTATAAAGCATATCCTAAAAAGTACCCCACCAAGGCGCATTAATTTATGCTCGGCAAAACGCAAAAAATCATTTGCCAAAGGCCATACGAGGTCGGCAAAGATGAAGCGACGAGGTTCAAATTAATGTGAGAAGTTATAAAAGTAACTCTGAAATGGCTCAAAAAGCCAAATAGAAAAGAAGTTACAAAAATAACTTAAAAAAGGCCGACCAAACAACGAAGTCGGACCTGACCAAAGGGGTACTCAAGGATCCCGATGTCCGAGAGTAAACTCGGACCCAAGAAAAAAGCTGGCAAAGAACCAGGACTTCGAGAAACGCTAGCTAAAAAGTTGTTACCCAAAAACAACTAAAAAGCAAAAAGCGAGAAAGTCAAGGCGCTAGCTAAAAAGTTGTTACCCAAAAACAACTAAAAAGCAAAAAGCGAGAAAGTCAAGGCGCTAGCTAAAAAGTTGTTACCCAAAAACAACTAAAAAGCAAAAAGCGAGAAAGTCAAGGCGCTAGCTAAAAAGTTGTTACCCAAAAACAACTAAAAAGCAAAAAGCGAGAAAGTCAAGGCGCTAGCTAAAAGGTTGTTACCCAAAAACAACTAAAAAGCAAAAAGCGAGAAAGTCAAAGCGCTAGCTAAAAAGTTGTTACCCAAAAACAACTAAAAAAGCAAAAAGCGAGAAGTCAAAACGCTAGCTAAAAAGTTGTTACCCGAGAACAACTAAAAAGCATAAAAGCGGAACGAGACAATCGAAACACAAAGCATGGCATAATAAAGCTACAAGAGTAGCTAAAATAGCAGAACAGGTGTCCAAAAATGTTTGCAGAAAACATCCAAAAAACAAAAAGCCCACAGGTCGGGCAAAAGCACAAAAAGTACAAAAAATTACAGAGGATCAAGGCCCTTTCCAGACTCCGCATCAACACCTCGCTGAAACATGGATATCGGGACTGCAGGAACAGCACCATCGCTTGGAACCTCCATACCAACTCTATCCTCGGCCAAAGGTGAAGTCGGGTTCACGACCGGAGCCTCGGGGTCGGACACCGGAGCCTTGGGGTCGGACATCGGAACCTCATCCTCAACAGGGGCAGGAACAATCTTCCCCTCCACAACCATGTTATCCGTACTGAACAAACTGAGATCCAATTCGGGAGCAAGAACCCGGACCTGATCCCTCAAATTCACAAACATAGCATCCATACCCTTGGCCACATTATCTTCCAGCTCATAAAAGTCATCCCGAGCAGATTGCAGCTTCTCCTTCGTCTCCACAAGCTCAGCATACAGCTTGGTATAGTTCTCCGTCGCCACCCTCGCCATCTCCTCAGACGTCTTCGCCACCGCCACAGCCGCGGTAGCCCTAGTCTTCTCTTCCTCCAAAGACTCCTCCAGCTCGGCAATCCTAGCATCCTTCAGCTGACTAACCTTATCAAGCTCGGACCGGGCCTTCTCAAGTCGGGAGCTGGTCGCCCCAAGGGGAGCTTTCTTAAACTCCCGAGCAATGGCGGCATGAAGGCTAGCCATCCGAACACAACTCCGCGCCATATACTGAAAGTGATGCTCCATGGACGCATCATCAGTAGAAATAAAAGTCTGAGGAAGAATGTGCTGCTCAACCCAACCGAGAGCATCGAAATCCTTGTCATTGAAACCAGCAGGCTCTCGGGAAGTCTTCTGTTTCTTGGGGGGAGGACCCGAGGTCGAGGTCAGGGAAAGCTGACCGGGTCCGGAGGTCGGAGGATCCTGAGTTATAGCTCGGAACTGAGGGACCGGAATGGTCTTCGACCGAGTCTGAACACCAATTGTAGTCTTCTGCGGAGAAGGTCGGGGAGAAGCTTCAGCCTCGATATTCCGAGATGCCGCAGATTTCTTCGCTCGACGGAGAAACTTCATAGAATCAGCCTGAGAAGACATCTCTGCAGAAACGAAACAAAGAGGTTATCAAACAGAAAGATCAAAACAAAGTCAAAATATGAAAATGAAATCTCAAAAAGAGGTCGGGAACTACCTAACTCGGAACGGAGAAGGCTTGGATCTCCCAACATTTTCTTCGTATCCAAGTGAGGTGCCCGACCCCATAGACTGCTCAACACACCAACAAAAGCCTGTTCCACCTCATCTAGACTCTCGAAAGTGTACTTAACCGACACCACACTCTCTTGCCAACAAAGAGGAAACGAAGGCTCCCCACTCTCATCTAAGAAAAAAGGTCGGACATCTCCAACAGCCCGGACTTTGAAGTAATAGTTTTTGAAATCGTGAAACGACTCATCATACAAAGTGCAAAATTTCCTACCCTGGTTAGCCCTAAACGAAACCCAGGACACCTTCCCAGCACCCGACCCCGGCTTCGTCAGTACAAACAGATAAGAAAAAAGAGAAACAGAAGGGGAGACGCCTAAAATCTGAAACAAAAGTTGGAAAAGCTTTAAGAACGCCCAAGAGTTCGGATGGAGTTGTGTAGGGGCAAGGTTACAAGACCAAAGGACCTCGGATTCCAGGTCGGTGAAAGGAAGACGGACACCTAGCTTGGAGAAGAAACAATCATAAGCATAGAAGAAAAGTTTCTCGGAACTCTCTAACGGCGGAAAACATACCCTCTCCTCGGACTCCGGGGCTGCTAACTCGTAATCCCGCTCAGACTCCCTGTTCTCACAAATACTACACTCCCTACGGAACCTAATCAGATACTCAGAATCTACAACAGACGGGACCCTTAAAGGAGCAGGATCTACCCAACCTAGACCACTCGGAATCTTGGTCGACATTGCTTGAAACACCTTTCGAGACATAAAAAAAATCTTGCCTACAAAGAAAGAATACAACAGCAAGACAAAAATCACACAAAGGCAGCAACTCGAATAACAAAAATGGATCGGAGAAAAGAGTCCCCCCACACACACATACAAAGCAATAGCGGCGCCTCTTTTCGGGGCAACCCGGGCATAGAAGATATCAGAAAAAAGAAGCGTACGAAGAATAAAAGCGAAAAAAGCAAACCTGGAAAAGAAGAAAGCGACGAGCTCCGACGAAAGGAAAAACGGCGGCGCAGAAAAGAACTCTGAAAAAACGCACAAAAAATGGAAGACGAAGAACAGAGAGAAAGAAGAGAAGATGCTCGAAAAGAAGTGATGAATAAACAAAGAAAAATGAAGAAAGGGGCAAATAAATAAAGCCTCCACAGAGCGCCGCACGGAAATCGAGGAAGAAACGGTAACAAGCAATAAATGCTGAAACGACCGTTTTCAAATTTTGAAAAACTACTATGCCCGAGCTCGACCTTCCGAAAAAAGACGAACTCGGGCAGGGGCACTGTTCATACCCTGACCGAGCTCTCCAAACTCGGTAAAGCTGATAGAAGGCCCGACCTCGACCCAAGGCCCACGTTCGAGGTCGGACCTCGGACAAACAGGCCAAAGAAAGGCCCATCAGAAGGAACTAAGCCCAAAACCTAAAGGCCGAAAGGGCCTGGGAAAGGCGGTTCCGCAAAGATAGAGATGAATCTCCCAAAAGATAAGATAAGATAAGAATATCTTATCCAGGGATGATCACAGCCAACTACTATAAATACACTGGAGCACCCAGGTATAACTCATACTCTAATTCTACTCAATATCTGCTTGGACCCATGCTAACTTAAGCATCGGAGTGTCATTGCAGGTACAACCCCCCGCCGTTCAGCACAACCAGCTCGGGTCTCAGACCCACCACCTCGGGCCTTGCCGGAAGACCGAGCTGCACGTTTCAGGTAACCCTCAGAACAGGTACTTCATAGTCCAACCTCTTTTGAGTGGTAGTGTGGGTTTTCTACCCTTGCCTTCTGGATCACGCCTTGCTTTAAGTTTTGTGTTGACAACCTTCTGCTTTGGCAAAGTTATCCTTGCGGCTTGATATCCGAGCTTTTAGTGACTTGTCCCATGACTTTTTAGTGTTCTTTATATAGAACCTTTTTTTAATCTTGGATGATGTTCGTAGCCCTGTTTGAGATTGTGCCTTCTTTGAGTGGAGTTGTATCCTTTTTGGCTAAGCGCATTTGAGCCTTAAGTTGTTTCCCAACCTTTTGGCTTGTTCTTTATTGAAGTCGTACTTGCGCCTCTTCTTTAGCTGACGTCGACCTGTATGACTTTGCCCCTGCTTGAGTTCGGACTTTTTCCGTAAGACCGTGCTTTCAGAGTTTCGATCTCTTCGGGCAAGTCGTGCTCAAGCATCCTGACTTTGGTCGATCTTTGAGTAGTTTCTCCTTGTGCGAGTCTGGTATTGCCCCTTTTAGTTTGTTGAGGGGACTTTTCAGCCTTCTTCTGACTTGTTTGTCTTCACTGCTCGGGCTTTTTAGTCATAATCCAACAACTTTTTAGGTAGTGTTCCGATGGGGAACCTTTTTATAGTCTGTTTGGATGACTTTTTATTGCCGTTTTGATTTGTGCTTTTGCCTTTTAAGTAGTGTCTTTTTTCAAGACTTCGTACCTTTTAGCAAAGCATTCCTGGCCTTCGTCTGGCCGTTTGCGAGATGTCTTTGTCCTTTTTTGTGGATCTTTGTAGAGTGTCGGTACTTTGTTGTCTGACCTCTCTTGATCACTTCTGGTTTTGTCCACTTTCTGCTTGGTCGAGGTGGTTCTTGGGGCTAACTTGTTTGACGACTTTTTAGTGTTATCGTAGAACACTTTTTAGTCATTCTGAACAATTTTGATAGCCTTGTCGTGGAGCCGCGACTTTTTGGGCGGAGCTATGTCCGTTTTAGTGCACGTTTTTCGTTGGTCTGACTTCTTCTTGTCGGTCCAAGCTGTAGCTTTCGTTGGTTCGACTTCTACTTGTCGGTCCAAGCTGTAGCTTTCGTTGGTCCGACTTCTTCTTGTCGGTCCAAGCTGTAGCTTTCGTTGGTCCAACTTTCTCTTGTCAGGGCTCTCCTGAGTTGTTTCTGTAATCCTCTTTCTTGGACTTTGTTCAGGTCTCTTTCAGGGATTACTTTTATAACTCTTTCGTCGTTTGGGCCGACTTTGTCATGTCGGGCTCTCCTTAGTTATTTCTGTAATCCTCTTTCTTGGACCTTTGTTCAGGACTCTTTTAGGGATTACTTTTATAACTTTTTAGTGGTAGGAGTCCGACTTGGTTATGTCGGTCTCCTTTAAGTTATTTTTTGTAGTCCTCTTTCTTGGATCTTTGTCAGATCTCTTTTAGGGACTACTTGTATAACTTTTTGTTTTGGGCTGACTTTGTTATGTCAGGCCCTTCTAAGTTAAAGTAATCCTCTTTAATAGGGTTGGCCAGACCTCTTTCCAGGGTTTACTTATAACTTGGGTTGACTTGGTTCGACTTCTTAACGTTCGACCAGTCCTTAAGTTATTATTTTAGCGATCCGTAAGACCTCGTCAGGTTCTTTTTTAGATCACTTTCGATAACTTCTTACATTATTCTGTGTTCATCTTTGCCGATTTGTAGAAAGTGGTTGTCATCTCTAGATCGTACTTTGGGTGAATCGCGTTTTCACCTTTATCGGACGGTTGTCTTTCTCGTGATCGTGCAGTGAAATTATTTTTCACTTTCTGCCGATCTGTTGCTTTATAATCGGGCGATGAACTCTGCTTTCACTTTTTTGCCGATCTTGTCGAAATCGGGCGATGAATTCTGGTTTCATCTTTGCCGACTTTTATCATGATCGGGCGGTGAATTTGGTTTTCACCCCGTCGACCTTGTCGTGATCCGGCAGTGAAATTTGCGTTTCAGATTAATGCGTCTTGGTATAGCAGTAAATTTTGTTTTCACTTTGTCGAAATCAAATGATGAATTCGGTTTTCATCGTGGTCGGGCGGTGAAGTTGGTTTTCACCTTGCCGACTTGTTGTTTTGTAATCGGACGATGAGTTTGGTTTTCATCTTGCCGACTTTGTCGTGATCGGGCGGTGATTTTGGTGTTTCACCTTGCCGACCTGCCGTAGTCGGGTGTCTTGGTAGTAAACTTTTTAGGGAATCTGCGAACTTTTAAACACTAAAATGAAGATATGAATAAGAATGTGTACATGTTAGTGCTTACCCTTCTAGGTCAGGCAATCTTTTAGATCTTGGCCTGGCACCTTTTGCAGGCTTGCCATGACCTTGGTAGCTTTCACCCCTCGAGGTCGGACACTTTGTGGTGGCCTTTCCCCAGTACTTTCGTGACTTTGCAGGGTCTTTTCCATTTAGCTGCTAGCTTTCCCTCTTCTGGCCGACTTGTTCTGATATCATTTCGGTTTGGGATGAGGTCATTATTGGAGAAGCTTCTCTGTACTACCTTTCATTTGCACCTTGAGGCCATGCGACGTTTTAACGCTTCTTCCCTGATCTGAGCTCTTTCTCGGACTTCTGGGAGTAGGTCGAGCTCTTTCCTTTGGATTTGGGAGTTGACCTCTTTATTGTAGAGGATCATTCTGGGGGATCTTTCTTCGATCTCTACTGGGATCATTGCCTCCACTCCGCGAGTCAATCGGAAGGGTGATTCCCCCGTGGTGAAGTGTGGAGTTGTCCGATATGCCCATAGGACTTGTGGGACGATATGCCCATAGGACTTGTGGGAGCTCTTCAGCCCAAGCTCCCTTTTGATCTGAAGAACTTTGGTTCTTTCTACAAAAAGTTTGCGTATTCTCCTTTAAGGAGAATGTGTGCTTTGCTTAGGATTTGGTTGCTGTTCCTGTTTCTTTTCATTGTTGCCTGACTCCCTTTGTACAAAAAGTTCTAGCTTTTATTTTGACCTTTTGTTTGAGAGGTGTTCGGACTGTTTGGGTATAGATTGTCGGCTTCTCTTCTCTATGTTCTTGCCCTGTTGTTGCCTCCAAAGGGTGCCCCTGGACTTTCGTGTGAGTCCTGGGGTTTCCCTTTTACTGCTGTATCTGACACTTGATGTTTTGCTGTTATTGTCCGAGTTGTTTCCATTATTTATCCGAGTTGTTTGGTAATAACCTCATGGTTGACCTATGTCTTCTAGAAAAAATATTGCTGAGATGTCTACTAAGATCCCGGTCGGCATGTCTGATTGACTAGATTCCATAGTTGTAATCCGTGTTACTGTGGCTGACCCTGAGTGCTGTGTGCGATTTAGGAGGTTCCGTAGAATTTGTAGGGATAGGGATGAGGAGGAGAATTATGAGCTGGTGTTGCCAGACTCTGAGGAGGTTTGTTTTCCTTCCTTGTTGTGGTTTTGTAATGTAGCCTAGATGAGGCTTCTATTATTGCCCCCTGGTTTGGTACTGGCTGATTTTGAAAGTGCATCAGCTCGGGCATTCTGCTCCCGAGGTATGTGTCGGACTTCATATTCCCCAAATTGTTCGAGCTGTTTTCTGGTTTTGTCCAGGGTCCCCTGAATTGTCCGAGCTGTTCTCTGGTTTTGTCCAGGGTCCCCCGAATTACCCGAGGTATTTTTTATGGTGGGATCCCCAGCTTGGTTGCTCCCTTCTATTTGTGAGGTGACTACTTGTGAGTCATTGGACATGGTAAGCTCCTACCTTCTTAGCTAGCCTTAGACCAGCCAGTAGTGCCTCGTATTCAGCTTAGTCATTTGGCTTGATTTGGCTTCCCTGATCGCTTTTCTATAATTACACCTGCACCACTCCCGGTTTTGTTTGAAGAGTCATCCATGTAGAGATTCCATTTTGTAGGAGTTTCCGGGGTGTCAGTGTACTCTGTAATGAAGTCGGCCAAATACTATGATTTGATGGCTGTCTGAGCTTTATGTCGAAGATCGATTTTGACTGCTCACTGTAGAATCTTTCCTGCTAAGTCTATTTTCTTGTAGGATGCCTTCGATGGGCTGGTTGGTCCGAACTCTGATAGTGTGAGCTTGAAAGTATGGGTGGAGTCATCGAGAGGTGAGTATGGGGGTGTAGGCGAACTACTCTATCTCTTGATAGTTTAGTTCGGCCCCTTGTAGGGCCTTGATGATGAAGTAGACAGATTGTTGCCCACTTTTGTCTTCTTTAACTAGTGATGAGGCTATTGCCAGACTTCCCACTACGAGGTATAATATGAGCTTTTCACTTTCCCTTGGTTGGGTAAGAATGGGTGGTTGCCCCAAGAATTTTCAAAATCCCGGAAGGCTTGTTTGCACCCCGTAGTCCTATTCAAACCTCTCTCCCTTCCTTAATATACCTCTTTGAGGTGTCCTTTGCGGGATGATTTAGAGATCCTTCCTCCTGCGAATCCTCCACGAACATGTCTCTCAGGGATGTGAGGTGGACGTTCAACTCGTTCGACCTCTTTGGTGTGAGACGTTCGACTTGTCCGACCTCTTTGGTATGAGGTTGACCTTCGACTTGTCCGACCTCTTTGGTGTGAGGTTGACTTTCAACTTGTCTGACCTATTTGGTGTGAGGTGGACCTTCAACACGTCCGACCTCTTTGGTATGAGGTGGACCTTCAACATGTCCGACCTCTTTGGTGTGAGGTGGACCTCTAACTCGTCCGACCTCTTTGGTGTGAGGTGGACCTCCAACTCGTCCGACCACTTTGGTGTGAGGTGGACCTTCAACGCGTCCGACCTCTTTGGTGTGAGGTGGACCTTCAACGCGTCCGACCTCTTTTGTTTTTGATTGGGCGAGTTGATGGGATCTTCTCAGTGTTGCATATTTCTCGGTAGATATCCACAACAGACACCCGAAGGGGGTGTAATTGTGGTATTTTCTAGGCTTCTCTCTATGTTGATCTTCTTTTTTCTTGGACTCTTTATCCTTATCCCGAGAGGAGTAGGAATGTTCGGTTTTTGAGATCTCTCCTAGTCGAGAGTTTTCCTCCATGTTGATGTACTTCTCTGCCCGTTCCTGTACCTCGTTCCGAGATGTTTGGGTGCTTCTTGGATATTGAGTGGCTAAGAGGTCCTTCTCGTAGACCATTGATGAGGCCCCTGATAGCTGCTTCTATTGGCAGACTGTGTATGCCCAGACATGTTTTGTTGAATCTTTCCCTGTAGTTGCGAAGGCTCTCTCGATCTCCTTGCTTGATCCCTAATAGGCTCGGTGCATGTTTGGCTTTGTCCTTCTGGATGGAGAGTAACGGATTACATCTGAGGCCTCCGTGAAATATATCTTGCTTCTGAAATTGCTAAGATAATGGCTTGGATCTGATGTGCCGTCGTATGGGGTCATGTCTGGAGCTTTGAAGTCCTTTGGGACCTTTAGCTTTCATGATCTCTTTGGTGAATGGATCTTGGTCCTTGTAGGAGCTATCCTCATGAGAGGATCGATTAGCTTTGGCCTTGAGATCGGCTTCGAGTTTTAGGAGTTTGTCCTCCAATTCCCGGCGTCGATTTATCTCCCTTTGATGTAGGGCTTTGTTTTAAACGGTCTTGAAGTGCCTCCATGGCTCCCGCATTTGAAGAATCCTTTTCGTTGTTAAGTTGAGGAGTATCCTTTGGTGTAGTGTCCGCATTTTTGTGCGGCGTTCTATCCTCTAGATCTGAATCGTGGTCGTTGTCATGGTTGTCCGCCATGGTGGTGGGATGACTTCCAGGTCCCCGGCAACGGCGCCAATGTTCCGAGGGTTACCTGAAACTGTAGGTCGATCTCGGACGAGATCTTCTGTGTTGGTCGGAGCCGACGTGTCCGGCAGGTGTATAGCGGCCGGAGCTGGTGTGTCCGACTTGTTGGACTTGGTGGTGGTGCTGATCCTTCGTCCCCGGAGGGTGGGGGTACCTGCAAGAGACTACGATGCTTAAGTTAGCATGGGTATTAAACAGGTTTTTAGTAGAATCAGAGTATGAGTTATACCTGGGTGCTCCAGTGTATTTATAATGGTGAGATGTGGCCTCCTGTGGATAAGATAAGTTAGTTATCTTATCATATCTTTATCTTATCTTTAAGTGAGGTCATCTTATCTTCAAGGGAACCGCCTTTATCTTTCTGGGCTTTGGCTGCCTTTAGATTGGGCTGTGTTCCTTCGTTTTGGCCTGCTTTGGGCTCCTTTGGCGATTTGGCCGAGCTCTTTGAGAAGAGGTCGGGCATTGGTCAAGCTCTTTGAGAAGAGATCGGGTAGTCTGACCTGAAGAGGTCGGTCAGCTTGTCGCTAAACATCCCGGGTCGGACAGCTTGACCCAGGGTATGAACACCAACCAACCCATAAAAGGGATATTGCAGAAAACAGATCTAGCAGGAAGAATCCTACAATGGGCAATCGAGTTGTCTGAGTTCGACCTCCAATACGAGGCGCGTACAGCCATCAAATCGCAACACCTGGCCGACTTTATCGCAGAATTTACAGACATCCCAGAAATCCCCATAGAGTGGAACATATACGTGGACGGATCCTCGAATAAAACAGGAAGCGGTGCGGGTGTGATAATCGAAAGCAACCAAGGAACTCAACTTGAGCTCTCCCTTAATTTTGGATTCTTGGCCTCAAATAACCAAGCAGAATACGAAGCACTATTAGCTGGTTTGAAGCTGGCTAGGGAGGTTGGAGCTCGGAAACTCAACATCTACAGTGACTCACAAGTCATCACCTCACAAATAACAGGAAGCTACCAAGCCAAAGATCCGACCATGAAAAAATATTTGGATAAAACCAAAGAACAACTCGGACAACTCAGGGAATATAGGATCTACCACATACCCCGTGAGCAAAATGCTTGAGCTGACGCCCTTTCAAAATTAGCTAGCACCAAACCAGGGGGCAACAACAGAAGCCTCATCCAGGAGATACTACAGAACCCGTCAATAACAGAAGAAGGAAAAGTCCTAGCCATAATAGGTCGGGATCAAGGATGGATGACCCCCATAATAAACTACCTCAAAACAGAAACACTCCCTGCAGATGAAAAGGAGGCAAAGAGGCTGAAAAGGGAGGCACAGTACTACACTATCATAAATAACACACTATACAAAAGAGGGATATCAACACCTTTACTAAAACGCGTACCGACTTCTAACACAAAGAAAGTCTTGGAGGAAGTGCACAGTGGCATTTATGGTAATCATCTCGGAGCGCAAGCTCTCATCAAAAAGGTACTCCGAGCGGGATTCTATTGGCCAACTCTACAAAAGTAGGCTACAGAATTTGTGAGGACATGCCCACCATGCCAGAAGCATGCCAATTTTCACATTGCCCCACCAGAAAAGTTCATCAGCGTGACCTCACCCTGGCCATTTGCGAAATGGGGACTCGACTCTTTTCGGATCCTTCCCACAGGGATCGGGACAAGTAAAATTCCTCATAGTAGGAGTAGACTATTTCACAAAATAGATCGAGGCAGAAACCCTAGCCAACGCCACCGCTCAAAGAAGTTGAAAATTCCTTTATAGGAACATTATTATGAGGTTCAGAGTACCATACTTCATCACCACGGACAACGGTACCCAATTTACAGATGCAGGCTTCAGAAAACTGGTGGCCGACTTGAACATAAAATACCAGTTCACCTCCGTTGAACACCCCCAAGCCAACGGACATGCCGAAGCAGCCAACAAAGTCATATTGGCCAGACTAAAGCGGAGGCTACAAGAAGCAAAGGGAGCTTGGGCCGAGAAACTCCCACAAGTCCTATGGCCATATCGAACAACCCCCCATTCTACTACAAATGAATCACCATTCCGACTAACATACGGAGCGGAGGCAATGATTCCAATAGAAATCGAGGAAGGATCTCCCCGAGTAGTCCACTACAATGAACGAGCAAACTCCCAACTTCAGAGAGAAGAGCTCGACTTGTTACCCGAAATCCAAGAAAGAGCTCGGATCAGGGAAGAAGCTCTAAAGCGCCGAATGGCTTCCAGATATAATCAAAAGGTAGTGCCGAGAAGTTTCGCAGAGAATGATCTCATCCTAATCCGGAATGATATTGGAGCAACTCGACCCGGAGAAGGGAAGTTGGCAGCAAACTGGAAAGGACCCTATCGAGTCACAGAAGTACTTGGGAAGGGCTACTACAGACTGTCCGAGCTTGATGGACGAGAGTTTCCCCGATCGTGGCACGCCTGCAACCTACGAAGGTACTACAGTTAGAAAAGGTAAAGGGTCTCACTAAATGGATGCGCTCTTTTTCCTGAAAAGATTTTTAATGGGGCATCAGGTCGAGACCCGGACCAGAAAATTCCCACATATATATATTTGCATTTTCCTTTAAATAAAATATATTTTAAATATTCTACAAAGATTTCAAGACGCATTAATCTGAAGCATTCATCGTCCGATTATAAAGCAAGAGATCGGCAGAAAGTGAAAAACAAATTCACTGCACGATCACGATAAAGACAACCGTCCGATAAAGGTGAAAACGCGATTCACCCAAAGGACGATTTAGAGGTGACAGCCACTTTCTACAAATCGGCAAAGATGAACACAGAATAATGCAAGAAGTTATCGAAAGTGATCTAAAAAAGAACCTGACGAGGTCTTACGGATCGCTAAAATAATAACTTTAAGGACTTGTCGAACGTTAAGAAATCAAACCAAGTCAACCCAAGTTATAAGTAAACCCTGGAAAGAGGTCTGGCCAACCCTATTAAAGAGGATTACTTTAACTTAGAAGGGCCTGACATAATAAAGTCTGCCCAAAATGAAAAGTTATACAAGTAGTCCCTGAAAGAGATCTGACAAAGATCCAAGAAAGAGGACTACGAAAAATAACTTAAAGGAGACCGACATAACCAAGTCGGACTCCTATCACTAAAAAAGTTATACAAGTAGTCCCTGAAAGAGATCTGACAAAGATCCAAGAAAGAAGACTACGAAAAATAACTTAAAGGAGAAAATAACTTAAAGGAAACCGACATAACCAAGTCGGACTCCTATCACTAAAAAAGTTATACAAGTAGTCTCTGAAAGAGATCTGACAAAGATCCAAGAAAGAGGACTACGAAAAATAACTTAAAGGAGACCGACATAACCAAGTCAGACTCCTATCACTAAAAAAGTTATACAAGTAGTCCCTGAAAGAGATCTGACAAAGATCCAAGAAAGAGGACTACGAAAAATAACTTAAAGGAGACCGACATAACCAAGTCGGACTCCTATCACTAAAAAAAGTTATACAAGTAGTCCCTGAAAGAGATCTGACAAAGATCCAAGAAAGAGGACTACAAAAAATAACTTAAAGGAGACCGACCTAACCAAATCAGACTCCCGCCACTAAAAAGTTATCAAAGTAATCCCTGGAAGAGACTTGACAAAGGTCCAAAAAAGAGGATTACAGAAATAACTTAAAGGGGGACCAGCGCAAAAGAACCACCAAGAAACAAGTTGGACCCATAAGTCACAAACCTCAAAGGATCCAAGCTACAAACAATAAAACAAAGCAATCCGAAGAGGATGAGATACAAGATTTCAAGCATCAGTAGAAAACTGAAAGGATACCAAGTCAAAAAACTACCTCTGTTACTCCGCAAAAGTTATAAGGCCCGGAAGGCCACCAAAACCTACCGTGAAGGTAAAGCGAGCTACCTTTTGTTTTTCAAAATAAAAAGTTGCTAAACAAGCAACTAGGAAATGTCAATAAAAGGTTTTAAAAAGCCCACAAGCCGGGCCAACTATACATCCAGAAAGAGATCAGCAAACATCAGGAGCTTTTTGGCAGCGTCAGGACAATGGGAAGGAGGACAAGTCTGAAGGGGCACGGCATCTACGGTTCCGTCACCCCGGTTCAGAATCTGGCAATCCGGATCAAATGTAACGGGAGGAACAGAGGAGGTCGACACCTTAAGAGAAGGCACTGGGGGAGAATCAGCCTCATCATCATCATGGTCATCAGGGACAATCTTACCATCCCTCACGACATTGTCCAGGCTGATGAGGGTCAAGTCAGCATCAGGAGCAACAACCCGGAACTGCTCCATCAGGTTCTCGGAGGCAGCAGTTACGCTATCCACAAGGTGACCCTGAAGCTCACCATAATTAACCCGAGCAGTTTCCAAATCCTCCCGAAGATGCATCAATTCCCTATAAGCCGATACATAACTATCCTTATGTTTCAATGCCACGTCCTCGGCCAGCTTCAAAGATGCAGCCAAGGCAATAGAACTGGCCTTCTCACCCTCCAACTCCTTCTCCACCTTTGCCAACTTCACCTCCAACTCCTCCTTCAGACCCTTGATCCGATCAAATTCCGACTTGGCCTCTTCCATGAAGGACTTTGTGGCATGAATCGGAATCCCCTGAACTGTCTGGAATATAGCCGCACCCATATGAGCCATCTTCATACTACTTTTGGTGATAAAATCCAGATGCTGAAGAAGAGAAATGTCGTCCATGGAAAGCCCACCATAAGGGGCAATTTGCTGGTCAACAAATTCGATAGCATCAAAATCTGGGGCATCTAGGTTGAAGGGCTCGGATGTTTTTTGCTTCTTATTAGGAGGGGCACCAGGAGCTGCAGCAGAAGATTGTGGAGGATCGACCAGACGAACCCGAGGAATAGGAATTGCTTTCCTCGGCCCGGGAGAGCTAGGTACAGGAGGTTTAACTGGAGCCTGGGAAGATCCCTCTCCGGCCGCTTTGGTCGAAATGTTTAAAGCAGCAGTCGCCTTCTTCGCCTTCTTGAAGGCCTTCATAGAATCATTATTCCTCGACATCTCTACAAATACAAAAACAGCCACGACAAAGAGTTACAAAAGAGAAAGAAAGAGGAAATAAGTATAGAAACAAGTCAGACAAATAGATAAACGAATACCCAAAGCAGTCCGAACCAAGGACGGATTAGTCAAAAATCTTTTTGTATCAAGATGAGGTGGTTTCCCCCAGAGATCCTCAAGAACAACTACAAAAGCACGTTCTACATCATCAAGCATCTCCCAAGTATAGCGAGATACTCTTACATCCTTCTGCCACTCTAGAGGGAAAGAAGGCTCGTCATTTTCATCAAGAAAAATGGGGCGGGCCCCCTCAACAGCTCGAACTTTAAAGAAATAATTCTTGAAGTCCTTAAAGGACTCATCATACATCGCAAACACTTTATGGCCCTGGGCGGACCGGAAAGAAACCCAAGAAGCTTTTTTTTTGAAGAACTGCCAGGCTTGGCAGAAACAAACAAGTAAAGAAACAGAGTCTGGGAAGGTGTTACATCTAGTTCATGGCAGAGAAGTTGAAAAATTTTAATAAAACCCCAGGAATTGGGGTGAAGCTGGGATGGAGCAATATTACACGACCACAACAGGTCGGTTTCAAAAGCAGTAAAAGGAAAAGTAACATTCAATTGACTAAAAAAGTATTCATAGGCATAGAAGAAAGGACGCTCCCTCTCGATGGAAGTCGGAAAGCAAACCCTCTCATCAGAATCAGGAGCAACAAGCTCGTAATCCCCCTCGCGAGCATTGTTCCCACAAATCCTATGACGCTTCCTCAGCTCTGTGCAAAATTCAGCATCCACAACGGAAACACACAACAAAACAAGGGAGTCCAGCCAATCGGACATCCCCTCGGGAACTCTGGAAGACATCTCTTCAATGTTATTGCGAGAAGACATGAGGCCAACTAAATCCTACAAGTAAGAAAAAAAGATAGAGGTTACTACAAACATCTCGGATAGGGAGAAAACAACTCGGTCAATACTTCTCAGACGATGAAACCACGAAAAGGAAAACCCCAAGACTCAAACCAAAGTCCTTGGGCATCCTTTGGAGGCAGCAATAAAGCAAGGTTTCCAGAAATACTCTACAGATCACATCCCAAGCATTTCTCAAAAAAGGAATAAAAACAACAAAGCGCTTTTCATCAAAGAAAAACACAGCAAATCATTTCAAAGCCTACCAAACAAAAACATTCCCAAAGCAACAAATCACGGGACCATTAAGATGCAACCTTTTTTCAAAAGATCAGCAATCTCCAAAAAAGGTAAGAAACGGATGCAGAATTCCTAACCAGTATCAAAAGAAACCAGGAAGCAACAGTAAGACCCCAGAAAAACTCAACAAAAAATTCCAAGAAAAATTGAAAAGAAGAAAGCCAAGGAAAACACATTTACAGCGACAAACAAACGCAAGATCACGAAAAGGTTCAAACTTTCAAACATGCAAGATGAAAGCTTCAACAAAAAACTAAAAGTGAAGCCGTGAAAGAAGCAAAGAAAGTTAATCCCAACCTGAAAAAAGCAGCGGGCTTCAAGGAAGTTGAAGAAGGAAGGCAAAATCTGGAATCGCTCTCTCAAAAGCAAAAGAGAAGACACGAGCAAAAGCAGCGTCGCTGGACTGAAACGCGGAACTTGTTTAACTCCAGGAAGAGGCTTCAGAAAAATCAAACAAACAAAGAAAAGTTGAAAGCGAGAGAATGAAGGAAGAAATGCGAAGAAGTTACGAAAAGGGAGAAGGAGAGAAACCGTTTCTAGGTTTTCAAAATCAAAATAAAAGAGCCAAAGGAAAACGGGGCAATTAATGTTAAAAATTAATGAAGGCATTAAACCCTTGCACGTTTCCAAGACACCGATATAAAAGCGCGTGCTTAGAGGAAAAACGTTCTACATTCAAAAGTTTCTACAAAGGAATCGACAAAATGCTTGAGTTCGGCTTCACTAAAGAAAGGACCGAAGTCAAAGAACGCGGCCTCAAAAAGAAGACCGAGCTCAAGCAGGCGCACTGTTCATACCCAGGGTCGAGGTGTCCGACCCGGGATGTTCGACAGACAAAGTGACCGACCTCTTCAGGTCAGGACAACCCAATTTCTTCCCAAAGAGCTCGGTCAGGTCCCTAGAAAAGCCCAGAGAAGGGCCCAAATAGAGGAACACGCCCCAAATCCTAAGGTGGCCCAAGCCTACAGAGAGAAGGGCGGTTCCTTTGAAGATAAGATGACCTCACTTAAAGATAAGATAAGATAACTAACTTATCTTATCCACAGAAGGCCACATCTCACCGTTATAAATACACTGGAGCACCCAGGTATAACTCATACTCTGATTCTACTCAATACCTGCTTAATACCCTTGCTAACTTAAGCATCAGAGTCCCTTGCAGGTACCCCCACCCTCCAGGGACGAAGGATCAAGCACCATCACCAAGTCCAACAAGTCGGACACACCAGCTTCGGCCGCCGAACACCTGCCGGACACGTCGGTTCCGACCAACATAGAAGATATCGACCGAGATCGACCTACAGTTTCAGGTAAACCTCGGAACAGATATGCCTCCAACTTGCTGATGGCTCCATTAAAATTCTATTAGGCGTAATTGAGGACATGATTGTCAAGGTTGGGCTATTTGCCTTTCCCACTGACTTTGTGGTGCTGGAAATGGAGGAGCACAAGAGTACAATTCTCATTCTAGGAAGACCTTTCCTGGCAACTGGACGAACCCTCATTGATGTCCAAAAAGGGGAGGTGACCCTAAGGGTCAATGAGGATGAGTTTAAGTTGAATGTTGTTAAAGCTATGCAGCATCCAGATACCTCAAAAGACTGCATGAGAATTGATGTTATTGACTCCCTGGTAGAGGAGGTCAATATGACTAAGAGTCTCGAATCAGAGCTAGAGAACATCTTTAAATATGTCTAGCCTGATCTGGAGGAACGAGAGGAAACAGAAAAGCCTCCGAAAACTCCTCAGGAAGAGGAAAAGCCTCCTAAACTCGAGCTCAAACCATTAACACCATCCCTGAAATATGCATTTCTGGGAGAAGATGACACTTTTCCTGTGATCATAAGCTATGCTTTAGAGCCACAGGAAGAGAAAGTACTAATTCAGGTGCTAAGGACACACAAGACAGCTCTTGGGTGGTCCATAAGCGATCTCAAGGGCATTAGCTCAGCCAGATGCATGCACAAGATCCTATTCGAGGACGATGCTAAGCCAGTGGTTCAACCACAGAGGTGGCTGAATCCAGCCATGAAGGAGGTGATGCAGAAAGAGGTCACTAAATTACTGGAGGCTAGGATTATTTATCCAATTTCTGATAGCTCCTGGGTGAGTCCTGTCCAAGTTGTCCCCAAGAAGGGAGGTATGACAGTGGTTCATAATGAAAGGAATGAACTGGTTCCCACAAGAACAGTTACAGGGTGGCGTATGTGTATTGACTACAGAAGGCTCAATACAGCCACCAGAAAGGATCATTTTCCTTTACCATTCATAGACCAGATGCAAGAGAGACTAGCAGGTCATGAATACTACTGCTTTTTCAATGGCTATTCAAGTTACAACCAAATTGCAGTAGATCCTCAGGACCAAGAAAAAATAGCATTCACATGTCCATTTGGAGTATTTGCCTACAGAAGGATGCCATTTGGTCTGTGCAATGCACCTACAACCTTTCAGAGGTGCATGCTCTCTATCTTCTCTGATATGGTAGAGAAATTTCTGGAAGTCTTCATGGATTAATTCTCAGTATTTGGAGACTCATTCAGCTCCTGTCTTGACCATCTAGCACTTGTTTTGAAAAGGTGCCAAGAGACTAACCTGGTTTTAAACTGGGAGAAATGTCACTTTATGGTGACTGAAGGAATTGTCCTTGGGCACCAGATTTTGAACAAGGGAATAGAGGTGGATCAAGCTAAGGTAGAGGTAATTGAAAAATTACCACCACCTGCCAATGTTAAGGCAATCAGAAGCTTTCTGGGGCATGTAGTGTAACAACCCTAATTTTCGAGTACGTGAGATCTTTTTTAAAGATACGGAGAACTCCGGAGGATCGGTAAAAGGAGAACCTTTGATATATCATCAAGTATCTCAATCCTCATTGTCATTATGTCATCTTTAAGCTAGAACCTTTTCCAAGGCAAGCTCGATAACGCGGACACGAAGAACATAGTTTTTGAACCGTATCGGTTAGGAGTTTTGATCCGGTTTTTCGTAGATAGTCTCAGTTTGACGAACTGGACTCGATTCATGAGAGAAGAGAGATAATAGGATAATATTATCATTATATTAGTATTAGAAGCTTCTTGAATGATATTATAAGGTTACCTGGTCTGTTTTTGTTAAAAACAGAAAATCGGTTTAACCGGGTTCACAGTTTACTGGTGCAGCTTAGCACCAGCACTCTCTGATGACTTTAGCAATGCTAAGGCCTCATTATACATGTTCTATTCTCATAATAAATATGTTACTAGTGTCATTTATGCTAGTAGCTCAGAAAATAATTTTTAGAGATGTTTTTACAAGTGTTCCGATACATCTAGTTTTAGTAGTTATACACCTGAGATATTTTAATATTATTTTAATCCACCTCCAAGCCAACCAATCACAACTCACCCTACACCCCCAAAACCCCCAAGGCTGCCTCATTTGCTCATTGTGGCCGAAAATAACCAAGAGAAAAAGGAGAGAAAGTTCTTGGTTCATAAATCTTCAAAGCTTGATTTCTTCTGAACTAAAACTCAAATCAAAACTCCAATTTCACCAAAATGATCCTCTCTTCTTCCTCTACATAACCATGTGACTTATCAAGGCTGGAAATAAGGTGAGATGGCTGTCTCCCTCCCTCTTCAATTCGGTTTTCAAGGAAAACCATGCAAAACATGTGTTTTCTTGATGTTTTTCCTTAGGAATCATGCTTAACTTGACTTGAGGGACAAGAAACGTTAATTTCCAGCAAGTCTAAGGTGAGATATCTCTTCCTAACGTGCTGAGGGAGATTTGGTCAGTTGAGAGTTTGTGGATTTAAAGTTGTTCTTGATGTGTTTTAGGAGGAAAAAGTGCTTAAGGACCACCTGAAAGAGTAACCGGATTTGAAGCAGCAAATCAAGGTAGGGTTTGACGAATTTAATCTTGATTGATTGTGTTTGAGTTGTGTAATTATGATATGGTTTGGCTGTGCTTGAAATTGATTGTTTATATGAGTGATTCTTGTTGGAAGTTTGTTGAAAATTTGAAGAAATTTGATGATATTTAAGCTATGAATGTTGTTCTTGAGGGCTGCTGGAAAACGAAACCCTAGGCCTTTAATTGGGGTTCAATTTGTGTTAAAATCATGTAGAAAAGATGGGGTTTTAGTGGCTGGGAATTTATTTTGAATTATGGTAAAAATCGGTTGCTGAAAAGACTGAAAAACGGGTAAAAACAGAGAAAGAATCTGAAGAATTTACGAAGAACACGAAGAACACTTTGAGTGTGGTGAAGAACATTGAAGAACACCTTTTAGATCTTAGAAAGGGCAAGGAAGTAATTATTTTGGTGTTTAAGGGGGTTATTTGGTAATTTCTGAAAGTTAGGGTGGTAAAAGTAGAAATATTAAAAGTTACGGGTGGTTAAAAGTGAATTTTAAAGGTTAAAGGTAAAGATAAGGTAATTTTCGAAAATTTAATAATAAAATAATAAATAATAATAAAATATTAAATAATAATATTTAATTAAAAATAATATTTTAATAATAAAAAATAATAAAATAATGCAGAAAAGGCAGTTTTCTGTAAAAGCTTTAGAAAGACAACTTTAAGTGCAGAATTCTCCTAATTACCTTCATAAAACACTTAGGGAGTGGTAAGAACATATTAGTGAGGTAAAGATAAAAGAAAGATAAAAGTCAAAGGAAAGATAAAAATCGATGAAAAAGTCTGTAAAATTTTAACAACAGAGAAACAGACAGAGACTAGTGAACAAACTAGGGCAACATAGTTGGTTCTTGATTTGCGAATAGGGTTAGGTATTATATGAAAAGTTAAACTGTTTCAGTATAGACTTAATGAACCTATACTTGGGACAGGCTAACTATTCATACCGAAATTTACATAAGCTTTAAATACATACGTTAAACAGAGAAATCAGAACAGAGTAAAGAAACACAGAGAACAAAGTAACCAGAGCAGAATAAAGGGATACAGAGAACAGAGTAACCAGAGCAGAATAAAGGAATACAGAGAAAAGAGTAACCAGAGCAAAGTAAAAAGGCAAAGAGAAAAGAGTCATGTGATAAAGAGAAATGGTTTGAGTTACGATGTTGTAAAAGTAAAAGCTGTAAAGTTTGTATAGCATGATTGAACAGAGAAAGAAAGAGGTACTGCATAGGAATGTGAAAGTGATGATGATAATGAGAATGATTATGTGATGATCTGCTGCGTGAAGGCAGTCAGATAGATGGTGGTACGACCACTGAGAGTGCTTTCCTGGGATACTTAGCTATAATGCTGTTCTGTAAGTCAGAGGACTCTTACAGAGGTATCGAGAACACACGACTAGCATATGCTCCTGTAAGTCAAAGGACTCTTACAGTGAGAGTGTGTGTATGCTCTTGTAAGTCAAAGGACTCTTACAGAGAGTGTGTTGGGCAGATATAAGTTAACTAGCTCCGCCATGCAAGTCAAAGGACTCTTGCAGTGGGTTGCTAGTGCCGCCCTGCAAGTCAAAGGACTCTTGCAGTGGTTTACCTCACAAGTCAAAGGACTCTTGCGAGGGACATTGCCAACAGGAAAGCCTTACCTGGTCAGAGGACTCCGGGTAACGTTGGGAGCGGGTATGTAACCGACAAATGAGCTCATTACCTGCGCTAGGACTAGACATGCATCATACTTGGTTGTGCATTTTCTCTATTATGATCGTTGCATGAATGTATGCTTTCTTTGTTTGTATTCTATTCTCTGTGTTTGTGTCTGTATTTTACTTTCTTGTATTCTTCTGTTTGTGATCTTTTTCTGTTTTCTCTATTTTCTCTATTTTTCTGTCTTCTATTTACTACTTCTCTATATTCTGGTATTAGTCTGCTAAACAACACAAAATTAATGAACGTAACTAATAACCCCGGCCCTACTAAGAACTCCCCAGTTCTTACCCCTTCTCTCTCCCTTCCCCCTTCAGATGGAAGCAAGAGTTTCTTTCCGTAGTTCGCTGACGACCGTTTGCAAAAAGGATTCCGCTCTAGGTAGTCTTCTAAGTCTAGGGTGAATCCCATTCTCTGTTTATATGTATATACTGTGAGACCAGCCAATGTCCGCACCCCGTTTGTACGTCAACTTTAACCTAAATCCTGTGTACGAGACTCCTGTTGTGTGGCTACTTGATGAGGTACCAGAGAGACGTCATATGGCAATGTCTGATCGTGCAGAGGAGTAACAAATGATGTTCTACCTTTTGATGATGTTCCACCTGACTTGAGTTTTGAAGACTTAGAACATACTTTCCCTCGCTTTAGTAGTTTAGAGGGACTAGGTGAGTATAGAGTCTAGGCTAGCCTGGGTGCCAGCTTAGGGACCTCTTGAACAGGTCAGGGCCTGGGATGTTGTATGTATATATATGTATATAGTTATTATCTAGCTATATCTAGGGGTGTTCTAACTAACAGTCTATATTCTAATAAAGGCTGAATCACCGAATGTTGTCAACTACTTGTGATGTGTTTATGTGTGGTTGTTTATAACTGTTTTATATATTATTAGTTGTGAATTGATTATGAATGATACTGTTTGTTAATCCAAATGTTTTCAAAAAAAAAAAAGTACCTCGTAAAATAACTATGCTTTTAACAACGAATCAGGCTCATATAATAAATAATAGATAATAATTAGGTAGACAAGTTGGTAGCGCTCAGTTTCTAGTATGATCATGACGTACCAGAAATTGGGTCGTTACATGTAGGATTTTATAGGAGGTTTATAAAGGATTTTTCAAAAATTGCAAAACCTCTGAGCAATCTGTTAGCCGCTGATACACCATTTGTCTTTGACACACAGTGTCTGTAGGCTTTGAGACTCTGAAAGCTAAGCTGGTCACAACACCAGTAATTTCTGCACCAGACTAGACATTACCATTCGAACTAATGTGTGATGCCAATGACCATGCCATTGGTGCAGTATTGGGACAGAGGCATGACAAGCTTCTGCATGTCATTTATTATGCTAGCCGTGTTTTAAATGACGCGCAGAAGAATTACACAACCACAGAAAAGGAGTTGCTTGCAGTGGTTTATGCCATTGACAAGTTCAGATCTTATTTAGTAGAATCAAAAGTGATTGTGTACATTGACCATGCTACCCTAAAATATCTCCTCACAAAGCAGGATTCAAAACCCAGACTCATAAGATGTGTGTTGCTTCTGCAAAAGTTTGATATAGAAATAAGAGACCGAAAGGGGACAGAGAACCAGGTAGCTGATCACCTGTCCCGGATAGAACCAGTAGCAGGAGCGTCCCTCCCTCCTACTGAGATCTCTGAAACCTTTTCGGATGAGCAACTCTTTGCCATTCAGAAAGTACCTTGGTTTGCAGACATTACAAACTATAAAGCTGTGAGATTCATACCTAAAGAGTACAGTAGGCAGCAAACAAAAAAATTGGTTTCTGATGCAAAGAACTACTTGTGGGATGAACCATATCTCTTTAAGAGATGTGCAGACGGAATAATCCATAGATGTGTGCCTAGAGAAGAGGCACAGAAGATCCTATGGCATTGCCATGGATCACAATATGGAGGACATTTCGGAGGTGAGCGAACAACCACAAAGGTTCTCCAATGTGGCTTCTTTGGGCCTACTCTCTATAGAGACTCCCGAGAGTTTGTACGTAACTGTGATAGTTGGCAAAGAGCTGGTAATTTACCTCACGGTTATACCATGCCTCAGCAAGGGATCTTAGAGATTGAGTTGTTTGATGTATGGGGTATTGACTTCATGGGGCCTTTCCCACCATCATATTCAAGCACTTATATTCTGGTGATAGTAGACTATGCATCCAAATGGGTAGAGACAATTGCAACACCCACTAATGATACTAAGACAGTGATGAAGTTCCTCCAGAAGCATATCTTCAGCAGGTTCGGTGTCCCTAGGGTACTGATCAGTGATGGAGGCACTCATTTCTGCAATAAACAGCTTGACTCTGCTCTGATCCGATATGGAATTAACCACAAAGTGGTAACTCTATATCATCCAAAGACAAATGGGCAGGCTGAAGTCTCAAATAGAGAACTAAAACGATTCCTGGAATGGACTGTAAGTACCCGTAGAAGGGATTGGGTAAGAAGTCTGGATGATGCTCTGTGGGCATACAGAACCGCATTCAAAACTCCTATAGGGACCTCTCCATACCAACTTGTGTATGGAAAAGCCTGTCATCTGCCAGGGGAACTGGAACACAAGTCCTACTGGGCAACCAGGTTCCTAAACCTTGATGCTAAGGTAGCTGGAGAGAAAAGATTACTTCAGTTGAATGAGCTGGAGGAGTTCAGACTCAATGCTTTCGAAAATTTACAAGGAGAAAGCAAAAAGGTGGCATGACAGAAAGCTGTCATCTTAAGTCTTTGAGCTAGGACAGAAGGTTCTGCTGTTTAACTCTAAGCTCAGATTGTTCCTTGGGAAATTGAAATCCTGGTAGAAGGGACCATATGTGATTACAAGTGTGTCACCATATGGATATGTAGAGCTTCAGGATATTGACTCTGACAAAAAGTTCATTCTTAATGGACAGAGAGTCAAGCATTATCTTGAAGGTAATGTTGAGCAAGAATACTCAAGACTGAGACTAGATTAAAGCTCAATAAAGTCCAGCTAAAGACAGTAAAGAAGCGCTTATTGGGAGGCAACCCAATTTTATTTATCTATGTTAATTACTTTTTTATTTCAATTTCCATTATTAGTTTATGTTTTCTTTAGGTTGATGATCATATGGAGTCATAAAAACAGCTGCAGAAATAAAACGGAATCAAAAACAGAATAAAAAATAGCACATCCTGGAGGACAGGCTTACTGGCGTTTAAACACCAGTAAGGATGGCAGAATGGGCGTTTAACGCCCAGTCTGGCAGCATTCTGGGCGTTAAACGCCAGAATGGGCAGACAGACTGGTGTTTAACGCCAGGAAAGGGTGTCTGGCTTGCGTTAAACACCAGAATTTGCAGACAGACTGGCATTTAACGCCAGAAAAGGATATCTGGCTGGCGTTAAATGCCAGAAAGGGGTATTGGTGGACGAAATTGTGATCCATATTCTTTGTATTTGTATGAAATCATTATTATGGCACCGGTTGAATTCACAACTCCGTTCAACTAACCAGCAAGTGTACTGGGTCGTCCAAGTAATAAACCTTACGTGAGTAAGGGTCGATCCCACAGAGATTGTTGGTATGAAGCAAGCTATGGTCACCTTGTAAATCTCAGTTAGGCAGATTAAATTGGTTTATGGTTTCGAAAATTAATAATAAAATAGAATAATAAAAGGGATAGAATACTTATGCAGATTCATTGGTGGGAATTTCAGATAAACGAATGGAGATACTGTATGGCTCAAGAACGCCTACTTTCCTATTGCTTCAACTCAATCCTTCTTACTCCTTTCCATGGCAAGCTGTATATAGGGGTTCACCGTTCGACGATGGCTACTTTGTATCCTCTCTGGAAAATGGTCCTCTGCGCTGTCACTCGCATGGCTAATCGTCTGGAGGCATCACACTGGCCGAAGGCTACATCCCATCATCGCAGTGAAAACTACCCTCACGCACTCTGTCACAGCACGGCTAATCACTGGTTGGTTCCCGCTCCTACTGGAATAGAATCCCTTGATTCTTTTGCGTCTGTCACTAACGCCCAGCACTTGCGAGTCTGAAGCACGTCACAGTCATTCATTACCGGAATCCTACTCGGAATACCACAGACAAGGTTAGACTTTCCGGATTCCCAGGATCCTACTCGAAATACCACAGACAAGGTTAGACTTTCCGGATCCTCATGAATGCCGCCATCTATCTAGCTTATACCACGAAGATTCTGTTGGGGAATCTAAGAGATACACATTCAAGCTCGGTTGCATGTAGAACGAAGGTGGTTGTCAATCACGCGCGTTCATAGGTGAGAATGATGATGAGCGTCACATAATCATCACATTCATTATGTTCTTGGGTGCGAATGAATATCTTGGAATAATAATAAGAGAGAATTGAATAAAAAGTAATAGTAATTGTATTGAAACTTGAGGTACAGCAGAGCTCCACACCCTTAATCTATGGTGTGCAGAAACTCCATCGTTGAAAATACATAAGTAAAAGGTTCAGGCATGGCCGAATGGCCAGCCCCCTGAGTGATCAAGAGACCGAATAATCAAAGGCTAAACAGTCAAGAGATTAAACTGTCAAAAGATGTCTAATACAATAGTAATCTATCCTATTTATACTAGACTAGCTACTAGGGTTTACATGAGTAAGTAATTGATGCATAAATCCACTTCCGGGGCCCACTTGGTGTATGCTTGGGCTGAGCTTGATCAATCCATGAGCTGAGGCTTCTCTTGGAGTTGAACTCCGAGTTATGACATGTTTTGGGCGTTCAACTCCGGATCATGACGTTTTTCTGGCGTTTAACTCCAGACAGCAGCATGTATTTGGCGTTCAACGCCAAGTTACGTCGTCAATTTCCGAATAAAATATGGACTATTATATATTTCTGGAAAGCTCTGGATGTCTACTTTCCAACGCCGTTGAGAGCGCGCCAATTGGAGTTCTGTAGCTCCAGAAAATCCATTTTGAGTGCAGGGAGGTCAGATTCCAACAGCATCAGCAGTCCTTTTTGTCAGCCTTTTTCAGAGTTTTGCTCAAGTCCCTCAATTTCAGCCAGAAATTACCTGAAATCACAGAAAAACACACAAACTCATAGTAAAGTCCAGAAATGTGAATTTAACATAAAAACTAATGAAAACATCCCTAAAAGTAGCTTGAACTTACTAAAAACTACCTAAAAACAATGCCAAAAAGCGTATAAATTATCTGCTCATCAGGTATCAGCCTGGCGTTTAACACCAGAAAAGGCAGCAGACCGGCGTTTAAATGCTAGAAAGGGCTGTCCAGGGGCATTTAAACGCTAGAAAGGTACAGGGACCAGAATTCCTTGACACCTCAGGATCTGTAGACCCCACAGGATCCCCACCTACCCCAACTCTTTTTCTCTCCTTTTCACACCTTTTCATAACACTCTTTCCCAAAATCACCTCCATTTCTCCTCCAAAACTGTCATACAACCCACCTACCCACACCCATTCAAATTCAAACCATCTCCCTCCCAAACCCAACCCCTATTACAAGATTTTCCTCTCCACTCCACTCCTATATAAGCCCTTCATCACTCCTTCATTTTCACACATCATAACCACCTAAAACCCCCCTTGGCCGAACCATTCACATACCTCCATCTCCTCCATCTCTTCTCCCTCTAATCATTTCTTTCTTCTTTTGCTCGAGGACGAGCAAACCTTTTAAGTTTGGTGTGGAAAAAAGCTCTGCTTTTTGTTTTTCCATAACCATTAATAGCACCTGAGGCCAGAGAAACCTCTAGGAAGACGAAAGGGAAGGCAGTTACTTCCAACTCCGAGTCATGGGAGATGGAGAGATTCATCTCAAAAGGCCATCACTAGAAAAAAGATGGAGCAAACAAGAGAGCCCACTCATGGACATCAACAAGAGCATGAGGAAGTCCCTCATTAAGAAATCCCTGAGATGCCTCAAGGGATGCATTTCCCTCCACAAAACTATTGGGAGCAACTCAACACCTCTTTAGGAGATTTGAGTTCTAACATGGAGCAACTAAGAGTGGAGCACTAAGAGCACTCCATCATCCTCCATGAAATCAGAGAGGACGAAAAGACCATGAGAGAGGAGCAACAAAGGCAAGGAAGAGACATAAAGGAGCTCAAGAACTCCATTGGTTCTTCAAGAGGAAGAAGAAGCCACCATTACTAAGGTGGACCCGTTCTTTAATCTCCTTGTTTATTTTCTTTTCTGTTTTCGGTTTTTATGCTTTATGTTTTGACTATATTTGTGTCTTCATTACATGATCATTAGTGTTTAGTGTCTATGTCTTAAAGCTATGAATTTTCCATGAATCTTTCACCTTTTTTAAATGAAAAATGTTTTCTGAAAAAGAAAAAGAAGTACATGAATTTCGAATTCTATCTTGAAAATAGTTTAATTATTTTGATGTGGTGGCAATACTTTTTGTTTTCTGAATAAATGCTTGAACAGTGCATATTTTTTATAGTGAAGTTTATGAATGTTAAAATTGTTGGCTCTTAAAAGAATAATGAAAAAAGAGAAATGTTATTGATAATCTGAAAAATCATAAAATTGATTCTTGAAGTAAGAAAAAGCAGTGAAAAACACAAAGCTTGCGACAAAAAAGGCAAAAAATAAAGAAAAAGAAAGAAAAAGAGCAAAAAGCCAATAACCCTTTAAACTAAAAGGCAAGGGTAAAAAAGGATCCAAGGCTTTGAACATTAATGGATAGGAGGGCTCAAAGGAATAAAATTCTGGCCTAAATGGCTAATTCAAGCTGTCCCTAACCATGTGTTTGTGTCATGTAGGTCCAAGTAAAACGCTTGGTACTGAGTGGTTAAAGTCGTGATCCAAAGCAAAAGAGTGTGCTTAAGAACTCTGGGCACCTCTAACTGGGGACTCTAGCAAAACTGAGTCACAATCTGAAAAGGTTCACCCAGTTATGTGTCCGTGGCATTTATGTATCCGGTGGTAATACTGGAAAACAAAATGCTAAGGGTCACGGCCAAGACTCATAAAGTAGATGTGTTCAAGAATCAACATACTAAACTAGGAGAATCAATAACACTATCTGAATTCTAAGTTCCTATGGATGCCAATCATTCTGAACTTCAAAGGATAAAGTGAGATGCCAAAACTGTTCAGAAACAAAAAGCTACTAGTCCCGCTCATCTAATTGAAACTAAGCTTCATTGATATTTTGAAATTTATTGTATTTTCTCCTCTTTTTATCCTATTTTATTTTTAGTTGCTTGGGGACAAGCAACAATTTAAGTTTGGTGTTGTGATGAGCGGATAATTTATACGCTTTTTGGCACCGTTTTTACATAGTTTCTAGTATCTTTTAGTTACTTTTTAGTATATTTTTATTAGTTTTTATGCAAAAATAACATTTTTGGACTTTACTATGAGTTTGTGTATTTTTCTGTAAGTTCAGGTATTTTTTGGCTAAAATTGAGAGACCTGAGCAAAAATCTGATTCAGAGGATGAAAAAGGACTGCAGATGTTGTTGGATTCTGACCTCCCTATACTCAAACGCGTTTTTCTGGAGCTACAGAAGCTCAATTGGAGCACTCTCAATTGGGCTGGAAAGCTAACATCTTGAGCTTTTCAGCAATATATAACAGTCTATACTTTGCCCGAGATTAGATGGCCCAAACTGGCATTAAACGCCAGCCAAAGACCCTTTTCTGGTGTAAAACGCCAGAACTGGCACACTTCTTGGCGTTAAACGCTGATTTTGGCACCCAGGGTGGCGTTTAACTCCAACTTGAGGCACATGCACGTGTAAGCTTGAAAGCTCAGCCCAAACACTCACTAAGTGGGCCCTGGAAGTGGATTTCTGCACTATCTACACCTAGTTACTCATTTTCTGTAAACCTAAGTTACTAGTCTAGTATAAGAACCACTTTTAGAGATTCATTTGAAAGCTCATGATATTTTACATCTCATATTGTATCTTCTATGGCATGAGTCTCTAAACCCCATAGGTGGGGGTGAGGAGCTCTGCTGTGTTTCAATGGATTAATGCAATTACTATTGTTTTCTATTCAATCACGCTTGTTTCTGTTCTAAGATATTCACTCGTACTTCAATATGAAGAATGTAATGATCCGTGACACTCATTATCATTCTCAAATTTATGAACATGTGCTTGACAACTACTTCCGTTCTATCTGAGCTCAACGTAGCCATTGGGCGACAGCTTGAGTGCGTATCTCTTGGGTTTCTAATCCATGAGTTTGACTTGCATCTCCTGACAACAGAGCATTCAAAATCATGAGATCAAAACCTTTGTGGTAGAGGCTAGAACCAATTAGTAGCATTCCTGAGATTTGAAAAGTTTAAACTTTATCTGTGGTATTCCGATTAGGATCTGGGAAGGGATGACTGTGACGAGCTTCAAACTCACGAATGTTGGGCGCAGTGACAGTGTGCAAAAGGATAGAGAGATCCTATTCCGACACAAGTGAAAATCGACAGATGATTAGCCGTGCGGTAGCTGTGCCTGGTATTTTTCATCTGAGACGAGAGATCCGACAGTTGATTAGACGTACAGAAATCGTACCTGGACCATTTTTACTGAGAAGATGAATGGTAGCCACTGACAACGGTGATCCACCAACATATAGCTTGCCATAGAAGGAGCCATGCATGTTTGGAGAAGAAGACAGTAGGAAAGCAGAAATTTAGAAGACAGAGCATCTCTGAACCTCAACCTGTTCTCCAGTACTGAACAACAAGTATCATTAATTTCATGCTCTTTTACTTTTTACAAACGAAATTATTTTTATCACTAATCTACTGAGTAAGAGTTACAGGATAACCATAGCTTGCTTCAAGCCGGCAATCTCCGTGGGATCGACCCTTACTCACGTAAGGTATTACTTGGACGACCTAGTGCACTTGCTGGTTAGTTGTACCGGAGTTGTGAAAAGTGTGATCACAATTCCAAGCACCAGACAACTAACGGATTATCTTGTTGCTTAGATTAGGTAAATTTCCTTTTCTTTACAGGTTTAGTTTTATTTTATATGAGTCTTTTATTTCCTTTTCAAAAAATAAAAATAAAAATGTTTTAAAAATCGTTTCTTTTCTTTATTTAATCTTTGTTTTTTGTTTGAGTCTTTTTTTGTGTTCTTATTGAAATTTCAAATTCTTTGAGTCTTTTTCTAAAAATTTTCAAAAATGGTGTCTTTTGTTTGAATCTTGTGTCAATATTTAAATTTGATGTTTCTTTGTGTTTCTCTTTTTAATTTTCGCATATTAGGTGTCTTAGATCTAAAAAATTTTAAGTTTGGTGTCTTTAGTTGGTTTTCTCTTTCTTCATTAATTCAAAAAAAAATAAAAAATATATTTTCTATCTTTATTTTAATTAATTTTCAAAAATTTCAAATAAAATTTCAGATTTTAATTTCAAATTATTATCTTATCTTATCTTAAGTTCAAATTTCAAAATCAAATCTTTTCAAAAATAATATCTTTTTCAAATCCTTATCTTATCTTGTTTCAAATTCAAAATTCAAAAATTTAAAATTCAATTTTCAAAAATCTTATCTTATATTATTGCAAATTCAAATTTTAAAATTCAATTTCAAAATTCAAAATTTAAAATTTAAAATTTCAATTTTCAAAATCAAATCTTTTTCAAAAATCAAACTTCAAATCTTATCTTCTTCAACTTCTTTTCAAAACTTTTCTTTTAAAATTTGATTCTTTCTTAACTTATCTCTCTTTTAAAATTTTAATTTCAAATCTTTTTAAATTAGAAACTACCTTTTTTATTTTGATTTAAAATCTTTCTTATTTAAAACTTATCTTTTCTTAACTTCCTTATCTTATCTTTCTTTCCTAACTTATCTTAATTTAAAATCTTTTCTATCTTATCTTCTTTTAAATTTTAAAATTAAATCATTTTCAAGTCTTCTCAATTCTTATCTTATCTTGTTGACTTTTTCAAATATTTTTAAAATCAAATCTTTTCTAATCTTCTATCTTATCTTGTTTTCAAATCTTTCTTAATTAGTTACTTGTTTTCTCTCTCTTCTTTTTCAAAACTTCCTAACTAATTCTTCCCTCTTTTAATTTTCGAAATTTCTTCTTCTATTTCTCCCTCTTATTTTTTAAAATTTATTAATTAATTTTCAATTCTTTCTAATTAATTAACTTTTTTATTTTTGAATTAATTAAATAAACAAAACAAAAATAAAAATATTTTAATCATAATTTACATCTTTATCCTTAATTCTTTCTCTTCTTCTACCTTTCTTCATCATGAACCCAAATGGGAATAAAGAGTTCAGAAGAACTCTGGGATCTTATACAAATCCCACTGCTGACTTCTATGGAAGAAGTATTAGCATACCTTATGTTCATACCCTGACCGAGCTCTCCAAACTCGGTAAAGCTGATAGAAGGCCCGACCTCGACCCAAGGCCCACGTTCGAGGTCGGACCTCGGACAAACAGGCCAAAGAAAGGCCCATCAGAAGGAACTAAGCCCAAAACCTAAAGGCCGAAAGGGCCTGGGAAAGGCGGTTCCGCAAAGATAGAGATGAATCTCCCAAAAGATAAGATAAGATAAGAATATCTTATCCAGGGATGATCACAGCCAACTACTATAAATACACTGGAGCACCCAGGTATAACTCATACTCTAATTCTACTCAATATCTGCTTGGACCCATGCTAACTTAAGCATCGGAGTGTCATTGCAGGTACAACCCCCCGCCGTTCAGCACAACCAGCTCGGGTCTCAGACCCACCACCTCGGGCCTTGCCGGAAGACCGAGCTGCACGTTTCAGGTAACCCTCGGAACATTGGCGCCGTTGCCGGGGACCTGGAAGTCATCCCTTTACCATGGCGGACGACCCTCCCAACAATAACCACGCTACATCAGAACAAGAAGAGGAAGTTGACACCGGAGAACGGCCGGACAGCCCTCTATCACCACGCACTCCAGGAGGAAACAAACAGAATCGCCCAAAGACATCACCCCCAGACAAAGATCCACAAAATCCCGAAAGAGAAAAAAGTTCGGAGATTCTGGAAACAGTTCGGGCACAACAAAGCCGGCTGAGACAACTCGAAGAGGACGTAAAGAAGCAGAAGGAAACTGAACAGGATCTGAGAAGGGAAGCTCGCAAACGCAGAGAATTGGAAGAAAAACTGCGGAAGATAGAGGCCAACCTAAAAGATCGGACGGAACACGGCACCACTCCCGAAAGCAACCATGATCCCTTCACACAAGAGATCATGAAAGAGAAGGTACCGCGAAACTTCAAACCACCAGATATGGACCTCTACGACGGCACCACCGATCCAAGTCATCACCTCAGCAATTTCAGAAGCAGAATGTACTTAGTCGACGCCTCCGACGCGATTCGATGCAAAGCCTTCCCCACCACTCTCACTAAGTCAGCCATGAAGTGGTTCGACAACCTGCCACCAGGATCAATCTCCAGCTTTGAAGACCTGACCAAAAATTCTTAACAAGGTTCTCTATTCAAAAGGACAAGGCAAAACATGCCCCCAGCCTACTCGGGATCAAACAAGGCAACCGAGAAACTCTCAGAGAGTACATGGAGCGATTCAACAAGGCCTGCCTGGACATACAACACTTGTCCACGGAAGCAGCCATCATGGGACTAGCAAACGGCCTAAAAGAAGGACCGTTTTAGCCAATCCCTATCCAAAAGATACCCGACTTCCTTATACGAAGTACAAGAACGGGCAGGAAAGTATATCAACATGGAAGAAACCTCCCAGCTGAGAGACTCTTCCAGTAAGGAGTCAACCTACCCGCCCCGAGATCGAGATCGGGAACAGAAAAAGAAAGAAGAATCCAACTCGGACAAGCCACGAAAATACCACAGCTACACTCCCCTCCGAGTCTCCCTGGTAGACGTCTACAGAGAAGTATGCCACACCGAGAAGATCCCACCACCCAAACCTCTGAAGCACAAGAGAGCAGGAAGAGATCGGTCCGAGTACTGCGAATATCACAGACTCTACGGCCACTCTACTAACGACTGCCACGACTTAAAGAATGTTATAGAAAAGCTAGCCAGAGAGGGAAAACTCGACAGATACATAGCTGAGAAAGGAGAAGAAACCAGAAAGAGAAGACGGGGAGATAACGAAGATCGGGCCGAGCAAACACGAACCCCGCGAACTCCTGAAAGGCACATACACATGATAAACGGAGGTTTCGCAGGGGAGGGACATCCAAATCCTCACGGAAGAGACACCTCAAAGAAGTCTACCATGTCCGAGAAGACAGCCCCTTACCCGAGTTACCTACTATCTCATTTACCCGAGAAGATGCTCTTGGAATAATACCCGGACACGACGACCCTATGGTGATCACCATCATCCTAGCCAACGCCAACTTACATCGAACCCTGATCGACCAAGGAAGCTCAGCAGATATCCTGTTCAAAGCAGCCTTCGACAAGCTCGGACTCGAAGAAAAAGAGCTAAAAGCCTATCCCACTGACCTGTTTGGACTAGGAGATACCCCGATCCGCCCCTTGGGATACATCTCATTACACACTACCTTTGGAAAAGGCGAGCAAACCAAAACACTAAGCATCGACTACATTGTAGTCGACGTCACTTCAGCATACAATGCCCTCATCGGACGACCAACCCTAAACAGACTAGCGGCTATAGTCTCGACCCCACACCTCTGTATGAAGTTCCCTACCGCAAAAGGAATCGCTACCCTAAAAGGCGACCAAAAACTAGCACGACGATGCTACAACGAAAGCCTGAGCCTAAAAGGAAAAAGGTCAACACAATAGAACTCGGGCGAGTCCAAGCCCGAGAAGATCTTCGGCCACAACCAGAAGGAGAGACCGAAAAGATCCAGATCGGGAACACACCCGAGAAAGTAACAAACATAGGGCAAACCTCGAAGCAGGCCTAAAGGAGGAACTCACAACCCTCTTAAGGGAAAATTCCGACCTCTTCGCCTGGAAAGCCTCCGATATACCAGGCATAAGCCCCGACCTGATGTGCCATAAGCTATCAGTATACCCGGGATCCCGACCTGTCCAACAAAGACGCAGGAAGCTCGGGCCCGAACGCATGCAAGCAATAGAAGAACAAGTGCAAGCACTACTAGATGCAGGGTTCATTAGGGAAGTAAAGTACCCCCTATGGCTCGCAAACGTGGTCCTAGTGAAGAAGCCCAATGGAAAATGGAGGATGTGCGTCGACTACACGGATCTCAACAAAGCCTGCCCCAAAGATCCATATCCACTACCGAACATCGACGCCTTAGTCGATGCCGCTTCGGGCTACAGATACCTCTCCTTCATGGATGCATACTCGGGATACAATCAAATCCCGATGTATGGACCCGACCAAGAAAGACCTCGTTCATAACCCCAAGGGCAAACTACTGCTACGTAGTAATGCCCTTCGGGCTGAAGAACGCAGGGGCAACCTACCAGAGGCTAATGAACAAAATGTTCTCAGAACACATCGGGCTACAGCTAGAGGTGTACATCGACGACATGCTAGTAAAGACACAAGAAGACAGAAACTTGGTCGCCGACCTCAGCAGTATCTTCGACACCCTCCGGAAACACAACATGAGACTTAACCCGACAAAGTGCATCTTCGCCGCAGAAGCCGGGAAGTTCTTAGGCTTCATGCTGACTCAGAGAGGCATCGAAGCAAACCCGGACAAATGCCAAGCAATACTCAATATGAAAAGCCCGACGTGTGTCAAAGAAGTACAACAACTAAATGGGAGACTAGCCGCCCTATCAAGATTCTTGGCAGGATCAGCGATAAGATCACTCCCTCTCTACTCACTCCTAAAGAAAGGGAAACCCTTCTCTTGGACCCCGGAATGCGAAAAGGCCTTCCAAGAATTCAAGGAATTCCTCGGGCAGCCACCAATCTTAACCCGACCTCTAAAAGGGGAAGAGCTCGTACTATACCTGTCGGTCGGACATCGGGCAGTCGCCTCGGCACTAATACGAGAAAATGAGGAGGGGCAACACCCCATATACTTCGTAAGCAAAGCACTACAAGGGGCCGAATTAAACTATCAGAAAATAGAGAAATTCGCCTATGCACTAGTGTTCACAGCTCGGAGACTCCGCCCCTACTTTCAAGCCCACACCATCAAAGTCCGGACAAACCAACCCATGAGACACATCCTACAAAAGACAGACATGGCAGGACGAATCCTACAATGGGCGGTGGAATTGTCCGAGTTCGACCTCCACTATGAAGCCCGGACTGCCATAAAATCTCAATACCTAGCCGACTTCGTCGCAGAATACACTGAGACCCCGGGAACCCCACTCTCATGGAATCTGTATGTCGACGGATCCTCAAACAAAACAGGAAGCGGGGCCGGTGTTATACTCGAAAGCGATCAAGGAACACGGATTGAGCTATCCCTAAAATTCGAGTTCCAGGCCTCAAATAACCAAGCCGAATACGAAGCCCTACTAGCAGGACTAAAACTAGCCGAAGAGGTCAGAGCAAAGAGGATCACGATCTTCAGCGACTCCCAGGTCGTCACATCACAAGTAAATGGAAGCTACCAGGCCAAAGACCCTACTATGAAAAAATACCTAGACCAAACACAGGCGCAATTACGACACTTCCCGGAAATACAAATCCAGCACATACCCCGGGAGCAAAATGCCCGGGCAGACGCCCTCTCAAAACTTGCTAGCACCAAGCCCGGAGGGAACAACAGAAGTCTCCTCCAAGAAACTCTACAATCCCCCTCCGTGTTAAGGGAGGAAGAAATACTAAATATATCCGGGCAACAACAAGGATGGATAACCCCCATACTCAACTATCTGAAATCGGGAACTCTCCCCGCCGAAAGAAAAGAAGCTAAAAGGCTTACAAAAGATGCCCAGAACTACACGTTAATCCACGACGTATTATACAGAAGAGGATTCTCAAACCCCCTCCTGAGGTGCGTCCCGACCACAGAAACAAAGAGCGTCCTCGAAGAAGTCCACAAAGGCATGTGTGGGAACCATCTCGGAGCCCGGGCCCTGTCCAAGAAAATAGTCAGAGCCGGGTTCTACTGGCCGACCTTGCAAAGAGACGCGGCAGAGTTTGTGAAAATATGCCCCCCCTGCCAAAAAAAAACGCCAATTTTCACAAAGCACCGCCCGAAGACCTCATAAGCATCACCGCACCATGGCCCTTCGCAAAGTGGGGACTCGACCTACTCGGCCCATTCCCACAAGGACCGGGGCAAGTCAAGTACCTCATAGTAGGGGTCGACTACTTCACAAAGTGGATCGAGGCTGAACCCTTAGCCACTATTACGGCTCAGAAAAGCCGTAAATTCCTATACAAAAACATTGTCACGAGGTTCGGAGTCCCCTACTCCATCACAACAGACAATGGAACACAGTTCACAGACACAAGTTTTCAGAACTTGGTGGCCGAGCTAAAAATCAAACAGCAGTTCACATCGGTCGAACACCCGCAAGCCAATGGACAAGCAGAGGCCGCAAATAAAGTCATCTTGGCCGGGTTAAAACGAAGACTCCAAGAGGCCAAAGGGGCATGGGCCGATGAACTCCCCCAGGTATTATGGGCATATCGGACAACCCCGCACTCTACAACAGGAGAATCCCCATTCCGACTAGCCTACGGAATGGAGGCAATGATTCCCGTCGAAATAGACGAAGGATCACCCAGAACCATCTTCTACAACGAAGGAGGCAACCCTCAGGCACAAAGGGAAGAACTCGACCTCCTACCCGAGGTCCGAGAAAGAGCCCGAATCAGAGAAGAAGTCTTAAAACGACGAACGGCCCTCAGATATAACCGAAAGGTGATAAAACGAAGCTTCTCCACTCACGACCTGATTTTAATCCGAAACGACATCGGAACACAAAAATCGGAGAAGGAAAGCTAGCCGCAAATTGGAAGGGGCCCTACAAAGTAACAGAAGTCTTAGGGACAGGTTACTACAAGATATCCGACCTAGAAGGCAATGAGCTGCCCAGAACCTGGCACGCCTGTAACCTAAGACGATACTACAGCTAGAAAAACTTAACCCGAGGTGTACTCTTTTTCCCCACGAGGGTTTTTTAATGAGACACCCGGTTAAGTAGGACACCCGACCTAGTCAAAAGGGTAAACACTTTGTACATATTCTTCTTTTTAATACTAATCAAATTTCTTTATTTTCTCTTTCTCGTTATAAAGCATATCCTAAAAAGTACCCCACCAAGGCGCATTAATTTATGCCCGGCAAAACGCAAAAAATCATTTGCCAAAGGCCATACGAGGTCGGCAAAGATGAAGCGACGAGGTTCAAATTAATGTGAGAAGTTATAAAAGTAACTCTGAAATGGCTCAAAAAGCCAAATAGAAAAGAAGTTACAAAAATAACTTAAAAAAGGCCGACCAAACAACGAAGTCGGACCTGACCAAAGGGGTACTCAAGGATCCCGATGTCCGAGAGTAAACTCGGACCCAAGAAAGAAGCTGGCAAAGAACCAGGACTTCGAGAAACGCTAGCTAAAAAGTTGTTACCCAAAAACAACTAAAAAGCAAAAAGCGAGAAAGTCAAGGCGCTAGCTAAAAAGTTGTTACCCAAAAACAACTAAAAAGTGAAAAGCGAGAAGTCAAGGCGCTAGCTAAAAAGTTGTTACCCAAAAACAACTAAAAAGCAAAAAGCGAGAAAGTCAAGGCGCTAGCTAAAAAGTTGTTACCCAAAAACAACTAAAAAGCAAAAAGCGAGAAAGTCAAGGCGCTAGCTAAAAAGTTGTTACCCAAAAACAACTAAAAAGCAAAAAGCGAGAAAGTCAAGGCGCTAGCTAAAAGGTTGTTACCCAAAAACAACTAAAAAGCAAAAAGCGAGAAAGTCAAAGCGCTAGCTAAAAAGTTGTTACCCAAAAACAACTAAAAAAGCAAAAAGCGAGAAGTCAAAACGCTAGCTAAAAAGTTGTTACCCGAGAACAACTAAAAAGCATAAAAGCGGAACGAGACAATCGAAACACAAAGAATGGCATAATAAAGCTACAAGAGTAGCTAAAATAGCAGAACAGGTGTCCAAAATGTTTGCAGAAAACATCCAAAAAACAAAAAGCCCACAGGTCGGGCAAAAGCACAAAAAGTACAAAAAATTATAGAGGATCAAGGCCCTTTCCAGACTCCGCATCAACACCTGGCTGAAACATGGATATCGGGACTGCAGGAACAGCACCATCGCTTGGAACCTCCATACCAACTCTATCCTCGGCCAAAGGTGAAGTCGGGTTCACGACCGGAGCCTCGGGGTCGGACACCGGAGCCTTGGGGTCGGACATCGGAACCTCATCCTCAACAGGGGCAGGAACAATCTTCCCCTCCACAACCATGTTATCCGTACTGAACAAACTGAGATCCAATTCGGGAGCAAGAACCCGGACCTGATCCCTCAAATTCACAAACATAGCATCCATACCCTTGGCCACATTATCTTCCAGCTCATAAAAGTCATCCCGAGCAGATTGCAGCTTCTCCTTCGTCTCCACAAGCTCAGCATACAGCTTGGTATAGTTCTCCGTCGCCACCCTCGCCATCTCCTCAGACGTCTTCGCCACCGCCACAGCCGCGGTAGCCCTAGTCTTCTCTTCCTCCAAAGACTCCTCCAGCTCGGCAATCCTAGCATCCTTCAGCTGACTAACCTTATCAAGCTCGGACCGGGCCTTCTCAAGTCGGGAGCTGGTCGCCCCAAGGGGAGCTTTCTTAAACTCCCGAGCAATGGCGGCATGAAGGCTAGCCATCCGAACACAACTCCGCGCCATATACTGAAAGTGATGCTCCATGGACGCATCATCAGTAGAAATAAAAGTCTGAGGAAGAATGTGCTGCTCAACCCAACCGAGAGCATCGAAATCCTTGTCATTGAAACCAGCAGGCTCTCGGGAAGTCTTCTGTTTCTTGGGGGGAGGACCCGAGGTCGAGGTCGGGGAAAGCTGACCGGGTCCGGAGGTCGGAGGATCCTGAGTTATAGCCCGGAACTGAGGGACCGGAATGGTCTTCGACCGAGTCTGAACACCAATTGTAGTCTTCTGCGGAGAAGGTCGGGGAGAAGCTTCAGCCTCGATATTCCGAGATGCCGCAGATTTCTTCGCTCGACGGAGAAACTTCATAGAATCAGCCTGAGAAGACATCTCTGCAGAAACGAAACAAAGAGGTTATCAAACAGAAAGATCAAAACAAAGTCAAAATATGAAAATGAAATCTCAAAAAGAGGTCGGGAACTACCTAACTCGGAACGGAGAAGGCTTGGATCTCCCAACATTTTCTTCGTATCCAAGTGAGGTGCCCGACCCCATAGACTGCTCACACACCAACGAAAGCCTGTTCCACCTCATCTAGACTCTCGAAAGTGTACTTAACCGACACCACACTCTCTTGCCAACAAAGAGGAAACGAAGGCTCCCCACTCTCATCTAAGAAAAAAGGTCGGACATCTCCAACAGCCCGGACTTTGAAGTAATAGTTTTTGAAATCGTGAAACGACTCATCATACAAAGTGCAAAATTTCCTACCCTGGTTAGCCCTAAACGAAACCCAGGACACCTTCCCAGCACCCGACCCCGGCTTCGTCAGTACAAACAGATAAGAAAAAAGAGAAACAGAAGGGGAGACGCCTAAAATCTGACACAAAAGTTGGAAAAGCTTTAAGAACGCCCAAGAGTTCGGATAGAGTTGTGTAGGGGCAAGGTTACAAGACCAAAGGACCTCGGATTCCAGGTCGGTGAAAGGAAGACGGACACCTAGCTTGGAGAAGAAACAATCATAAGCATAGAAGAAAAGTTTCTCGGAACTCTCTAACGGCGGAAAACATACCCTCTCCTCGGACTCCGGGGCTGCTAACTCGTAATCCCGCTCAGACTCCCTGTTCTCACAAATACTACACTCCCTACGGAACCTAATCAGATACTCAGAATCTACAACAGACGGGACCCTTAAAGGAGCAGGATCTACCCAACCTAGACCACTCGGAATCTTGGTCGACATTGCTTGAAACACCTTTCGAGACATAAAAAAATCTTGCCTACAAAGAAAGAATACAACAGCAAGACAAAAATCACACAAAGGCAGCAACTCGAATAACAAAAATGGATCGGAGAAAAGAGTCCCCCACACACACATACAAAGCAATAGCGGCGCCTCTTTTCGGGGCAACCCGGGCATAGAAGATATCAGAAAAAAGAAGCGTACGAAGAATAAAAGCGAAAAAAGCAAACCTGGAAAAGAAGAAAGCGACGAGCTCCGACGAAAGGAAAAACGGCGGCGCAGAAAAGAACTCTGAAAAAACGCACAAAAAATGGAAGACGAAGAACAGAGAGAAAGAAGAGAAGATGCTCGAAAAGAAGTGATGAATAAACAAAGAAAAATGAAGAAAGGGGCAAATAAATAAAGCCTCCACAGAGCGCCGCACGGAAATCGAGGAAGAAACGGTAACAAGCAATAAATGCTGAAACGACCGTTTTCAAATTTTGAAAAACTACTATGCCCGAGCTCGACCTTCCGAAAAAAGACGAACTCGGGCAGGGGCACTGTTCATACCCTGACCGAGCTCTCCAAACTCGGTAAAGCTGATAGAAGGCCCGACCTCGACCCAAGGCCCACGTTCGAGGTCGGACCTCGGACAAACAGGCCAAAGAAAGGCCCATCAGAAGGAACTAAGCCCAAAACCTAAAGGCCGAAAGGGCCTGGGAAAGGCGGTTCCGCAAAGATAGAGATGAATCTCCCAAAAGATAAGATAAGATAAGAATATCTTATCCAGGGATGATCACAGCCAACTACTATAAATACACTGGAGCACCCAGGTATAACTCATACTCTAATTCTACTCAATATCTGCTTGGACCCATGCTAACTTAAGCATCGGAGTGTCATTGCAGGTACAACCCCCCGCCGTTCAGCACAACCAGCTCGGGTCTCAGACCCACCACCTCGGGCCTTGCCGGAAGACCGAGCTGCACGTTTCAGGTAACCCTCGGAACACCTTACATTAGAGCAAGTAGCTTTGAACTAAACCCTCAACTTATTACTTTAGTGCAGAAAAAGTGCCAGTATTCTGGACTTTCATAGGAAGAACCTACTGAGTTCCAGGTAGATTTCTTAAAGATTGCTGACACAGTACACAGTGAGGGAGTAGGCCAAGATGTCTACAGACTATTACTTTTTTCTTTTGCTATAAAGGACCAAGCAAAGAGGTGGTTGGATAACCAGCCCAAAGCTAGCTTGAAAACTTGGAAACAACTAGTAGACAAGTTTTTAAATCAATACTTCCCTCCAAGGAAGCTGACCCAGCTGAGATTGGACATCCAAGGCTTCAAACAAGGAGATAATGAATCTCTTCATGATGCCTGGGGGAGGTATAGAAGGATGTTAAGAAAATATCCCACTGAAATATTTTCAGAATGGGTATAGTTAGACATCTTCTACTATGGACTTTCAGACATGGCTAAAATGTCTCTAGACCACTCTGCTAGTGGTTCCATACACATGAGAAAGACCATTGAAGAGGCTCACGAGTTTATTGAGACAGTTGCCACTAATCAGCATCTGTACGTACTCATCTGCTGAGACTTCTATAAAAGGAGAGGTTAAGGCAATATCTACTGATCCTAACCCTCCAGAATAGGATGGCCCATTGACTCAGCAACTACACGCCCTTGCCCAGCAACTACTGGAATTGCAAGAGGCTTTACGAGAAACTCAGGCTTCTAACAGGAATGTAGAAGCTCAGTTGAGTCAAACAAGGCAGTAGTTATCTAAGCAGATAACAGAGGAATGCCAGGCTATTCAATTGAGGAGTGGGAAATCCTTAAACACCCAACCCCAGTGCAGTAAGAGATCAAGGAAATAAAAGCTAACAGAGGAACACCAGACTGATGTCCAAGATGTCTCTGAGGGCATTGAATGCGCAAAGAGGAATGTCATTGGCGTTCAACGCCAAGAAGGGGTATCCATCCCTGGCGTTAAATGCCCAATCAGGGACAACAACAAGGGCATTGAATGCCCAAAAGGGAATAGTATCATTGGCGTTGAACGCCAGGAAGGGGGCAGCAACAAGGGCATTGAACACCCAAGCAAGTGAGGTCAGTCACATACTGATAATAACCCTCCTAAGCAAGCTAGTAACCCCCCTTCCAATACATACGACACTCAGCCTTCATCAACCAAGATTGATGAGTATAAGGCTAAGATGCCATTTCCTCAAAAACTCCGTCAAGAGGAAAAAGATAAACAGTTTGCCCGCTTTGTGGATTATCTCAGAACAGTAGAGATCAAGATCCTTTTTGCAGAGGATCTTGAACAGATACTTTCTTATGCTAAGTTCATGAAGGACATCTTAAGTCATAAGAAGGATTGGAGAGAGACAGAAACAGTCCTCCTCATTGAAGAGTGCAATGCAATCATTCAAAATAACTTACCAGAGAAACTTAAGGATCCTGGAAGTTTATGATACCATGCACTTTAGGGAATGCTTGGACAAGGACAGCTCTATGTGACCTTAGAGCAAGCATCAACCTAATACCTGCTTAATTAATAAAGAAGCTTTGCTTGACTGAGGAAGTCAAACCAACCCGCATATGCCTTCAAATTGCTTATGGTTCTATTAAGATCCTGTCAGGCGTAGTTAAAGACATGATTGTCAGGGTTGGACTCTTTGCTTTTTCTACTGACTTCGTGGTGTTAGATATGGAAGGGCACAAGAGTGCATCCCTTATCCTTGGGAGACCCTTCCAAGTTACAGGACGGACCCTTATTGATGTTAAAAAAGGAGAAGTAACCTTGAGAGTCAATGAGAAAAAGTTCGTACTGAATGCTGTCAATGTAACATCCAGACACCCAAGGGGAATGCATGAGCATTGACCTCATTGATTCCCTGGTGGAAAAAGTAAACATGGCTGCGGGACTCAGACAAGGGTTGAATGACATCCTTACTGATGCCTAGCCTGATTTAGGGGAACCTCTGAAAAATCCTAAGGAAAAGGAGAAACCTCCAAAGCTTGAGCTCAAACCATTACCATCCTCCCTGAATTATGCTCTTCTGGGAGACGGAGACACTTATCCTGTAATCATAAGCTCTTCCTTAGAGTCACAGGAAGAAGAAGCACTAATTCAAGTTCTCAAGACACACAAGATCACCCTTGGATGGACTATAAGTGACCATAAGGGCATTAGCCCGACCCAATTCATGCACAAAATCCTACTGGAGGATGACGCCAAACCAGTGGTGCAACCATAAAGGCAACTGAATCCAGCTATGAAGGAAGTAGTGCAGAAGGAAGTCACTAAGCTATGTGATAAACCCCATTTTTAGGTTTTATCTTATGTTGAATTTAGAGGATTTCATCAACTTTTCCCACATTTATTCACTAAAATAGTATGGTTTTGTAAATTCTCCTTTATTTGTGCTTAAGTATGAAAACATGCTTTTTAGGTCTTAAAATAGCTAAATTTAATTCACCTTGATTCCATTCGATACCTTGATATGTTTGTTAAGTGATTTCAGGTTTACAAGGCAAAGATTGGATTGAGGGAATAAAGAAAAAAGCATGTAAAAATGGAGAACTCATGAAGAAATGAAGGAATTGCTAAGCTGTCAATCCTGACCTCTTCACACTTAATCGATCATAACTTGAGCTACAAAGGTCCAAATGAGGCAGCTTTAATTGCGTTGAAAAGCTAACATCTGGGGCTTCAAAATGATATAAAATTTTTCATAGTTTCTTGGTGTTTAAGGATGCATACGCGTTGTTCCATGTGCATACGTCACAGAATTAGCGTGGGCCATTTTGAGCAACTTGTGGCCAACGATTTCTAGCTCATTTTAGGCCCAATCCAACTCATTTCTGATGCTATTGAACCCAAGGATTGAAGGGGGATGAACCAAGTAGTGTTAGTTTTAGTTTTTCATCATGTTTTAGGTTAGGTTTCAAGAGAGAGAAGCTCTATCTTCTCTCTAGAATTAAGTTAGGGTTCTTAGGATTAATTTCTCTTAGATCTAGGTTTTAATTGCTGATTTCATTTATTTTCCTTCTCAATTTCTTGTTGCTACATCCTTGCTTTCTTATTTTTATTTGTTATTTCCTTTATTTTGTTGTGTTTATGAGCACTCTTGTTTCCTTTCATCTCCTTTAATGCAATTTATGTTTCATGTTTCTTATTATTTAATTGCCTTGTTATTGTTAATTTCTTGCTTTTGGTAGTGTTAGAATTTATATTTCTTGCAATTTTATCTTGCTTTCCTTTTATGCCTTCCAAGTGTTTGATAAAATGCTTGGAAGGATGTTAGAGTAGATTTTTCTCCTCTTGACTTGGGTTGAGTAATTGGAGACTCTTGAGTTATCAAACTTTCTTGTTGATTGATAATTGGAAGTTGCTAGTTGACTTGAATGCCACTAAAGCTAGTCTTTCCTTAGGATTTGACTAGGACTTGTGGACTCAAGTTGAATATATCCGCTTGACTTTTCTTCATAGTTAGAGGTTAACTAAGTGGAGCAATGGACAATTCTTGTCACAATTGATGATGATAATGAGGATAGGACTTCTAATTCTCATTCCTTGCCAAGAGTTTTCTTAGTTATTTATTTCTTTTGCTATTTACATTCCTTGTCTCTTATTACAAAAAAACCTCAAAACATTCTTTCATAGCCAATAATAAAGCACTTCATTATAATTCATAGGGAGAACGACCCGGGATTAATACTCTTGGTTATTTTTATTGGGGTTTGTACTTGTGACAAACAAAATTTTTGATTGAGGTTTGTACTTGTAATCCCCCTCGCGAGCATTGTTCCCACAAATCCTATGACGCTTCCTCAGCTCTGTGCAAAATTCAGCATCCACAACGGAAACACACAACAAAACAAGGGAGTCCAGCCAATCGGACATCCCCTCGGAAACTCTGGAAGACATCTCTACAATGTTATTGCGAGAAGACATGAGGCCAACTAAATCCTACAAGTAAGAAAAAAAGATAGGGGTTACTACAAACATCTCGGATTGGGAGAAAACAACTCGGTCAATACTTCTCAGACGATGAAATCACGAAATGGAAAATCCCAAGACTCAAACCAAAGTCCTGGGGCATCCTTTGGAGGCAGCAATAAAGCAAGGTTTCCAGAAATACTCTACAGATCACATCCCAAGCATTTCTCAAAAAAGGAATCAAAACAACAAAGCGCTTTTCATCAAAGAAAAACACAGCAAATCATTTCAAAGCCTACCAAACAAAAACATTCCCAAAGCAACAAATCATGGGACCATTAAAGATGCAACCTTTTTTCAAAAGATCAGCAATCTCCAAAAAAGGTAAGAAACGGATGCAGAATTCCTAACCAGTATCAAAAGCAACCAGGAAGCAACAGTAAAACCCCAGAAAACCTCAACAGAAAATTCCAAGAAAAACCGCAAAGAAGAAAGCCAAGGAAAACACATTTACAGCGACAAACAAACGCAAGATCACGAAAAGGTTCAAACTTTCAAACATGCAAGATCAAAGCTTCAACAAAAAACTAAAAGTGAAACCGTGAAAGAAGCAAAGAAAGTTAGTACCAACCTGAAAAAAGCAGCGGGCTTCAAGGAAGTTGAAGAAGGAAGGCGAAATCTGGAATCGCTCTCTCAAAAGCAAAAGAGAAGACACGAGCAAAAGCAGCGACGCTGGACTGAAACGCGGAACTTGTTTAACTCCAGGTAGAGGCTTCGGAAAAATCAAACAAACAAAGAAAAGTTGAAAGCGAGAGAA